>NW_026266341.1:0-34083 GCF_025860055.1 Xyrauchen texanus
GTCTGAGAATGGACGGAGAACGGAGAGAGAAGAGAAGAAGAGAACTGTACAGAGCAGAAACCTCACGCAAACACTCCAGGAGATCTATGATGTCATTATCAGTTACAAGGGTATGTCTGTTGAGTTTATTAATGGTGACATTGTGCAAAAGGCTGTGGCACAGTGTAACAACCAGCACAGCTGATCATAATTTCTATAATTTGTCTTGTCAGGGTCATCTGGACAAACCCTCGCGGCTCCTCTGCTGAATCTGTGTTCCAGAAAGAGGTTTGTGTGAATCTGTTTACTCTGTCCTCTTCACTGTCTCGAGGTGATTTAGTGATTAGAGTTAAAGGTAGAGATTTTGCAGAGTGCTCTTTAAGGGATAGTTCACCGAAAGTGAAAATGATCTTGCTATACTCACCCTTGTGTTATTCCAAACCTGTATGAGTATATGACTTTCTTTCTTTGCGTGGAACACATGGGGAAATTATTTTAATAATCTTGACAGCTCTTTTTTCCATATAATGAAAGTGAAAGGGGACCTAAGCTGTTAGTCCCTAAAATTCTGCCTAAGATCTGCTTTTGTGTTCCATGGAACAAAGTCATACCTGTTTGGAACAACGTGAGGGTGCGTACATGTTGACAGATTTTTGATTTCTGGGTGTACTCATTTTTCCAACATGCTGAAAAGAAAATAAAAATAAAAAAAACAAGATTTGATTTGCATGTGTTTTCTCTTTCAGGTCTGGCTCGGCTCCTGTTGATCTCCGTACATTGCAGAAGCAACTCATTTCAGGGGATTATGAGAGCCTGGACGCCTTTCACTCAGACATGTTGAAGGTGTTCCAATGCGCTGAGGTCAGTTTGATACAGTAATCATGGACTCACACTGTTTGATGTTATTTAACACCAGCCAAGGGTTTGACTTCTGAGCTGTCTGGGTCATATTTCACACTGACCAAGAAACATCCTCAACGTATTCAATATATAGAATGGATTGAACATTATAATGATATGCTGAATAATTTATAAAATGTATTTAAATAAATAAACATTATTGAGGCTGATGAGTAAATAATTTAATAGAATTAAAAATATTTAATTATGTTGTTTGACATTTTTTCACATTAATGGATATAAATCTATAACTGACCTACATTCCCCAGCAATCCTTTAAAGCTTTAGATAACGATATGTTCTCCCATTCTGTTTTTTTAATTGTTGGTCTTTGTAAACACACACTAGACAGACACCTTTCGCCATTACATAGTGTCTTTTTATTGCATTTCAGACCATGAGTGCCACTAAAAAAAGAAAGTCATATAAGGTTGAAAAAACATGGGAGTGAGAGAATGGTGACAGAATTGTCATTTGTGGATGAACTATCCCTTTAATATCTCATATTCTTATTATGTTTTGTGTTTTATCAGAAATACTATGGCTGTGAGTCCTCAGTGGGGCATAATGTGAGGCAGCTGAGGGAAGTGTACCATAGCGCTCATCAGGAGGCCTTAACTCAAACTGGCAACTTCCTCTGAGAGGCAGAACACCACTCCTGCATCCTCTGACATGGCGTGGCTGTGACCAAACACAGAGGCATGTTGGGCCTTTCAGAGGGCAGACAATGCTCTTCAATACCAAAGACCTGCTATATATTGCTCCCACAGATGCACTGCACAGGTAAAACTCTACTTCAACATCCAAAGTATGCACACAACCTCCACACATGGACTGATACTTCAGAAACAAATTCATGTTGAAAAACCAATTCTGTAGTGATTCATTGCAGACAACATGCAGCGTCAGTGGAATCTTTCCCTCATATACTCAAGGCTAACCAAAGCATATATCAGCATTTATTTTCAACCATGTAACACAAGCCAATAGTTTCCTTGTGTTGGAGTGGGCAGTCAGATCTCTCTTCCCTGGCACAAACTACTTAAAAGTTTAAGGCCACTGCACGGATCATAGCCTTTTATTTTTTCTCACTAAAAGTCATACAATATTCTAATTGTGCTACTTGGTCATCTCATGCAGTTTTACTGATCTAATAGCAATCTGATAATGAAAAGACCAAGTTTAAAAGCCTTCCAACCTCAGGTGGGGGTTTGAGACTCATGCAAGATGTGACTTGGCCAAATGTAAATGCAATTTTTTTTTCAAGCCACATACTTAACATAAACTTTTCTCATCCCAAACCCTGCAATCCATATATGAGCAAGCAATCATGGATGAGACACATGGAGAAAGTAACCTCAAAACACAAACACTTGCCATAGGGGCAAAGAGAGTGTTCAACAAAAACAGAAAGTTTCTCAAACTTATAGAAACAAAAATTATAATTTAAATCATAACAAAATTTGGCTGCCTGGAATTAGTGTCTTCATGGAAGTGAACTACTCTATATTTGCGCATAGCACATGAATAGTAGATTGGATTTATATCTGTTTTAAGGATCCACATTTATTTGTAGAAGTGTAAATTGAATGTGCATGCCCAGTCGGATAGCAATCCAATCAAGATGCATGAAGTGACTAAGTGTAAATAGGCCTTAAGAGTTCTTGAATTATTTTGAGTTTGTAAGTTTGTTAGGTGCTCTCTATCTCTTTCTCGTACTATCTCTCTCTTGTTCTTGCTCCTCTGTAGGTTAAGACAGCACTCCTGGAAATGCCATTTGTACACATGGACTTGGTTGATGCTTGACTACTTGAGTAGTTAAAAACACTTTTATTTCTCTCAGGAAAATGTAAATCAAATAAAGGGGCAGGAGACGTGATAAAACCAGATCAAAGACCCCAGATCCTTGTTTGTTAAACCTGAACAACATGCAATTCTTTCCATCTTTCATAGACTGAATTTGAACATGTTGAATGGGAAATGCAGGAAACCATGGAAACAAAGCATAGAGCTGCTCTGGGTCAAAAATCATTGAACATGATCATTCAACACACTTGCATCAGCATTCCATTTACAAGAAAATGGACTTCACTACGCAAAGGAGTCTTCGCTAACTAAACACTTTTAAACGCTGTAAACAGAATTGTGGTCTACTCCCTTTGTTGTATTTTGCGTTTGGTGGGTTATAACTATTTAATAAGCAATAATGCATGAAATGATTTCATAGTGCAGCCTTAATATAAGGAAATGTGTATGTTTATTTTAGTAATTTTAGAACAAATATTATTTTGAATGGAATTAATACCAGTTTGTGCAAAGCTGTCTTGTGCTAGTGAAGTTTTGTAATACATTGATTTGAAGTAGTAATCTTTATAGCTTTGAGATTCACAGAAACATTTTATACTGTTATATTGTATATTTTGTATATTGTAAATACTGAATATTTAGCAGAATTATGTTTTAATTTTGGTTTAAGAAACTATATTTACAGTCTTAAATTGTTCATTCATTTCTGTCTTTTTTATGGATAGTTTTTAAGGTGCCTCAATGCAAAGCATGCATAATTTTAAATGGGACATTCAAAGCTTGTAAAACTTGTAAGCCTTTTTAGAGTCATTTTGCATGATGTACTTTACATTGCTTAATAGTGTGTAATAGCTGTGTATAAAACAGAATTTTATGGCTAGGCTGAACAAGAAAAAAAATAAGTTGTTGGAAGCTCATTAAGCAGAGCATAAAGCAGAACAAATGAATGAAACCAACCACATCAAGTTATCTAAGTCTTAATAGATTTGATTGTTTATTCATTATAATGCTCATGAGCCACATTTGTGTTGCTATAGCTTTGTCTATAAAACAACTAAATGTGTATCAGTGTACTTAAGTTAGATGCAGGGGGATAGATTCCAGGGGTATAGGGGAATCATCAAAACAAGCAAGTACAATTTCAATGTCCAAGCCAAATCTACATATTTGGTTAGATGGATCTTAAAGGTAATTGTGATTAAGTTCATATTTTGACTTGGTTTCAGAAGGTAAAGTGGCACCCCCTAGTGGTAATAATTGTAACACTAATATACCAATATACAGTATACCCCTGGATATTGAATATCTTTTATCAACCTCACTAAAACTGTTCCATGTATTCCTGAATTTTTTAAGACTTGAATGTCATTTTAATTAGCTATGCTTTTAGTCTGACTGCTGCAAGCTTGTCCCATAATCTGCAATAGGCTTTTTGACTTCAAGAGACAATATGCAATATATACAAGTAGCTTCAATATGCAAATAGCTTCAACGTAATATCAATATGTCAGTATGCCAGGTTACATTAGGCCAGGGGTGTTTGTAGATTTTATTCAGCACTGGGGCACAGGCCCCTAAAGAATTCATAAATTGTCCCCTTTTTTCCTAGCTGGTATTTCTTTAATAAAAGCCATATGAATTAATATAATGAGGGGTTCTTTCTGTTTAGTATGATAGTGGCAGAGACACTAATATTAGACATGACAACAGTATGACTGCACTGACCTATCCCTGCTAGTATTATATGCTCATATGATTATCCAACCACCTGTTGATTCCCTCAATGTCAGACAGAAGGTTGAAGCTGACTTTTGTAATTTGAGATAACCATTTGTTTTGCTAAAAGAAAATTCACTCTTGGTAGAAATAAGTTAACCAGTCATTTAAAAACAGTGGTTGTCCTGAGTATAGATAGGGGGGAAGTTCATCTGTGCTGGGAATCACGAGGTCTCCTTTATTTAGAACACTAAGAGAAACATGTGTTAGTCAAGTAAGGGCAGGGAAAGTTCCAAACACCTACCCTGAAAACACTCCTGCCACTGCACATGTGCTGGACATGTGTTGTCGTTTGTCTCAAAGACAGAACATCAGCTGTTAGGACAGGACAACATATCTAAACCCTTTTTGCCAGTGAGTGTTTGGGACATATAGGGGACACAGTCTGTGTTGTTTCAGTGTGGATCCAGTCAACGAATGTCAAGCTAAGACATAGCTGCACAAGCTATACGAAAAGAAGTTGTTATGGATTCACGCCTGTCCAAACAGATCCAATGCTCTGTGTGCTTGGGTGACTTTACAGATCCAGTGAGCTTGCTGTGTGACCACACGTTCTGCAGACAGTGTATCAGCAGTCACTCCCACAGCACCCGCCTTAGACTGTGCCCAGAATGCCGCCGGCCCTACACCATGTGGGACCTCCGATCCAACCGGGTCCTGCGGAATATGGTGGATGCAGTAAGGGAGCACTTGACCGAGCAACAAGCCCTGAAGGACACGAGTGCTTCTGGAGCAGACAGTGGAAGAGCCATGAGAGTGTTCGAGGAACCAGAGAAGCTGGTCTGCTTTGATCATAATGAAAGGCTCAAGCTGTTCTGCGAGACAGATAAGAAACTGGTGTGTCTCATCTGTAGGGATTGTGAGAAACATCAGGGACATATGTTCAAACCTGTGGAGGAGGCAGCAGAGCCCAGAAAGGTCAGTGAAGCACGCAGTGAAACATATCAAACTGCAAATAAATTAATATAGGCATAATATTTGAAACTACTTTAGTAATTGCAGGTCATATCCAGGTCAGAAATCAGGAAGCTAAGCTTGGTTTAAAATTTGAATATATCAAAATGCACACAGACACTGACCAAAGAGATCGGAGTACCTTATCATTATAACTGTGTGTCATACTGTATTTACCAAATAATAGTGTTGATGAATAAATCAGATATTTGTCTAATATTTGATAATGCCTCAAACACATACAAATCTATCTCTTGTGTTATAGAATTTGTTGTTAGAACCTCTGAGTTTCCTGTCAAAGGAGAATGAAGACCTGGAGGCTCTTATCAAGAAACAGACTAATGAGATTTCTAAAACTGAGGTGACCAAAATACAAAACAGTGAAACAGATCACACTGCCCAGTCACTTTTGAAATACTTATATTTCCTACAGACTAACAGGTGAAGTGTTTAAACCTCCTATCCAAGCTTTATATGGATAGACACATATACTGTAATTAAACCATTTGCAGGTTGATTTCCCTAAAGAATGTAACCGCTCTGTGGTGCTTTCGAAACATTGCTCTGTTTGTTTGAGCATCCCAACCAGCCTGACATAGCAACTTTGGCATAGCTGTTCTATGACTAATGGCAGAAAAGGGGAGTGTTCTAAGAAACTTGTCTTTATTTGTGCAATTCCTTTTGGTGATATTATAGTGGCAAATAAATTACAAACATCACCCTTAAAGGGAGAGTTCACCCAAAAATCATTTACTCACCCTCATGCCATCCCAGATATGTATGACTTTCTTTCTTCTGCTGAACACCAGTGAATATTTATTTTGAATATATCTGCTCTGTAGGTTCATACAATGCAAGTGAATGGTGGCCAGAATTTGAAGGTCCAAAAAGCCCATAAATGCAGCATAAAAGTAATCTATACGACTCCAGTTGTTTAATCCATGTCTTCAGAAGTGATATGATAAGTGTGGGTGAGAAATAGATCAATAATTAAGTCATAGTCACAAAGTTCTGGTCACCATTCACCTTGCATTGTATGAACCTACAAAGCTGAAATATTATTCTAAAAATATTTGTTTGTTTTCAGCAGAATAAAGAAAGTCATGTGCTTCTGGGATGGTATGAGGGTGAGTAAATGATGAGAGAATGTTCAGTTTTGGGTGAAGTACATGCGAATAGTTAATGACAATTTACCATCAAATCACACAGAACTCATTGTGTCAACAGGATAAAGGACTCCACCTGCTGCACGTTTCATTTACTTTACAAGATTGATTTTTTCCGTAGGAGAGGTCTAGACAGCTCTCTGCTCAGATCTCTGCTCAGTTTGTGGAGATGCACCAATTCTTAAGCAAAAAGGAGGAGGAAGTGAAGAAAATGTTGGAGAAAGAAGAGAAGGATATGGTGGAAAGAATGAAGAGAAACAGAACAGAAATAGAGGAGAAGCTGAACGATGAAAGAGAGAAGGAAGGAATTCTACATTCAGTTTTTGAGACTGATCAACCAGACGGGTTTCTGCAGGTTCAAACAAACATTTGGAAACAACATAATTTGTCCATTAATTCCTTATATTGATTTATAGTATAGATATCGTCTTTAACTAGAGCAGAAAAAGTAATCATCAGAATAAAATGTTCCCTGTCTTGTAAATAACACTGGGTTAGTCACTGGGCTGCAGATCTCATAGTAAACTATTTAGCATTTTCTGGCTCTTCCTCTCCTATAGTGGTGGACTGATAAAGGGCTGGAATTTCTCGAGGAGATGAAAGACAATGAAAGCTGCAGAGAAAATAATGAAAATGCTTCTCAAACAATACAGTGAGTACAGAAAGTCATAACCATATATTGCTCAAGGTAAACCTCACCTGCATAGCATTTGTCATCTGCATTTTAGGTTCAAATCGAAGGTTAAAGATTTGAATGTCACTCCTAATTCTCTGTTCCTTGGCCTTCATGAGACTCACTTGCAGTTTGTTGTGTGGAAAGAGATGCTGGGCTTGATCAAACCAGGTGAGGACATCAGTATTTATTTCATGTTGGCAACATGAAGTGTCTTGCCAAAAGATCACCTTTTTTTGACTACATATTGAATATTAAATAAATACTTATTAAAATACTTTACAATAAGGTTCTATTTTTAACATTTGTTAATGCGTTTTGTATCATAAACTAACAATGAACAAGATATTTTTACTGCATTATTAATCTTATTTAATGTTAATTTATAAAGATACTATTGTTTTTTGTTCATGAAAGTTCACAGTGTTGGGCAAGTTATTTAAAAAGTAATCCACTACAAATTAATAATTACTTCTCTGTAATTGTTTTTTTTTTCTTCTATTTCTCCATTTTCATTGTCTTACACAAGTCAAACACTTGTTTCTCCCTAACAATGACCCGTTATGAAACACAAACAGATCTACATATGAACATGCTTAAAATGTATTTCACTTAATAATATTTTAGAAATATTTGTAACCAAAGTACTTAAAAGTAATTAATTAAGTGAAAGTCAGTAACTGTAATTTACAATAATTATTTAAAATGTAATGTGTTCCCTACATTTTTTACTAAAAGTATTTAGATTACTGTAACTAATTTCTTTGCAGTCAGATTATAGTACACCCAGCACTGTTAGTACATAATCCATAAACTAATGTTAACTTATACAACTTTCATTAAAACTTTACAATAAGGTTCCATTTGTTAACATAAGTGTAGTAAAAATGTATTTATTAACATTAACCAAGAATTGTAATGAAGTTCCATAAAAGTATTGTTCAATGTTAGTTCATTCATGTTAACTAATGTAGTTAACTAATGTTAATGAATACAACCTTATTGTAATGTGTTACCCTATTAATATGTATTCTGAATATTAACATTATGTACATTTATGGTATCAGAATCTCCTATAAAGGCAAAACACAGAAACTATGGCAAGACTGAAACTGAGAAAAATGGTTTTAAAGGGATAGTTTAAACAAAAATGACAATTCTTTCATTTTTTATTCACTCTCATGCCATCTCAGAGGTGTATGACTTTCTGTCTTCAGCAGAACACAAAAAATATTTTTTGATATAATGTAAGTGAATGGTGACCAGACCTTTGAAGCTCCAAAAATCAAGTAAAGGCAGCAAAAAAGTAATCCATAAGACTACAGTGGTTAAATCCATGTCTTCAGAAGTTATATAATAGGTTTGGTTGAGAAACAGAATGAACACATTCTGAAAGTGAAAGTGTAGATTTATAGTAAAAAGGATTTCAATATTAATCTGTTTCTCACTCCAAGTGATTGCATCGCTTCAGAAGACATATATTAAACTACTGGAGTTGTATGGATTACTTTTATGCAGCCTTTATGTGATTTTTGGTGCTTGAAAGTTCTGGCCACCATTCACTTGCTTTGTAAGGACATACAGTGCTGAAAAATTATACTAAAATATTTATTGTATTCAGCAGAAGAAAGAATGTCATTCACATCTGAAATGACATGAGGGTGAATAAATGATGAGAGATTGTTAATTTTGGGATTAACTATCCCTTTGAAGTTACTTGGTGTTTGTCTGGATTTTGTAGTTACTGCAATTTTCACACTCTTTTCTCAGACAGATTTGGCTCATCTATGCTAAGATTCAGTCACAAATAGATCATAGTCTAAGAGGTCAGACTGGTCATAATTCATTTTTAACTAAATGTGTCGTAACTCTATTTTGCCTTTACATAGCAGATTTGTATGGTCAACTAGGTCACTCTAATTTTTCACTGTTTGTCCTTCTTAGTCCCTGATCGTAATGTTATATATGACTGTCACGACCCATACCTAAGGGTCTCCTCTGATGGACGCAGTGTCATTCGCACATCCAAAAAGGGTATTTTTCTGCACCAAAAACTCTACAGGCCTCTGGCCAGGACCCACAAGACCTTCCAGTCAGGACAACACTATTGGGAGGTGGATGTAGGAGCAAAGGTAGACTGGAGCGTGGGCTTTGATGGTGGGTGTATCAGCAACTTAAACAAGGACATTGGACTGCACCTTAAGCATGACCAAGGCTACTACATCAAAGAGTATGAAACAGTGAAAGAAATAGATCTGATGGTGAAACCCAGAAGGATTGGGCTATACCTGGACTGCGACAGGTGTCAAGTGTGCTTCTATAATGCAGATGACATGACTCTATTGCACACCACCACATACACTTCCTCCATACCGTACACTCTTAGTCTCTCTCCAGGTGCTTATCTGGCAGAGAAGAATGCTGATCCACTAACAGTATGCTGGAATTGATCAGTCTGAAGGATTAAGCACTTGTTTAAAGGAATATTCCTGGTTTGATACAAGTTAAGCTTAATCAGCAGCATTTGTGGCACAATATTGATTACCACAAAGAGTTTTTTTTTATATTGACCATCCGTCCGTCCATTTTTTTTTTTTTTTTTAAACCAAAAATGTGTGTTACAGTGAGGCACTTACAATAGAATTCAATGGTGCCAATCCGTAAACATTAAAATACTCATTGTTTCAAAAAGTATAGACACAGGATGTAAACAATATGTGTGTTGATGATTTTAGTGTGATAAAATTGCTTACTAACCTTTACTGTGTAAAGTTATAGTCAATTTTACAACTACATTGCCATGACAATTTAATGACAACAAACCCTAAAGTGACTAAAAATTACAATTTAATCAACTTTAATAATACATGAGTTTTAACAGAAGAATTAATGAAGTGCTTTTATAAAATTATAAACTTCACATTTCACATTGGCCCCATTCACTTCCATTGTATGTGCCTCGGGGCTGCTGTGGCTCAGGTGGTAGAGCGGGTTGTCCACTAAATGCAGGGTTGGTGTGATTCCCGGCCCACATGACTCCACATGCCGAAGTGTCCTTGGGCACGACACTGAACCCCAAGTTGCTCCCAATGGCAGGCTAGCGCCTTGCATGTCAGATCTGCCGTGTGAATGGGTGAATGAGATGCAGTGTAAAGTGCTTTGAAAACCACTAAGGTTAAAAAGGTGCTATCTTAGTGCAGACCTCACTGTAACCTTGATTTTTCCTTTTTTTAACAAAAAGTAAAAAATTAGTCGAAATTATTTTTGTGGAAATGAATGTTATCCCAGAATATTACTTTAAAAAGTAAAGCCTAAAAACAAAGAGTAACTGATTCATTCATAGTAAATTAAAAACATATATATACCTATCTTCTGGTTTCCTTGAAAGGGAATAAAATTATGCAAGATAAGTCTCCATTAATCACTTTTTAGTTTATTTTTCTCAACACTTGTGATGAACACTCATGGCTGATTACTAACTAACAAATATAATTTCTGTATAAAGGACAACAGGAAAGACCTTCCCATTAGACAACACATTAGGTCACTTGTGTATTTTAGTGTGCTGTTATTATACAAACATATATACACTCACCTAAAGGATTATTAGGAACACCATACTAATACTGTGTTTGACCCCCTTTCGCCTTCAGAACTGCCTTAATTCTACGTGGCATTGATTCAACAAGGTGCTGAAAGCATTCTTTAGAAATGTTGGCCCATATTGATAGGATAGCATCTTGCAGTTGATGGAGATTTGTGGGATGCACATCCACGGCACGAAGCTCCTGTTCCACCACATCCCAAAGATGCTCTATTGGGTTGAGATCTGGTGACTGTGGATGCCATTTTAGTACAGTGAACTCATTGTCATGTTCCAAAAAACCAATTTGAAATGATTCGAGCTTTGTGACATGGTGCATTATCCTGCTGGAAGTAGCCATCAGAGGATGGGTACATGGTGGCCATAAAGGGATGGACATGGTCAGAAACAATGCTCAGGTAGGCCGTGGCATTTAAACGATGCCCAATTGGCACTAAGGGGCCTAAAGTGTGCCAAGAAAACATCCCCCAGACCATTACACCACCACCAGCAGCCTGCACAGTGGTAACAAGGCATGATGGATCCATGTTCTCATTCTGTTTACGCCAAATTCTGACTCTACCATCTGAATGTCTCAACAGAAATCGAGACTCATCAGACCAGGCAACATTTTTCCAGTCTTCAACTGTCCAATTTTGGTGAGCTCTTGCAAATTGTAGCCTCTTTTTCCTATTTGTAGTGGAGATGAGTGGTACCCGGTGAGGTCTTCTGCTGTTGTAGCCCATCCGCCTCAAGGTTGTGGGTGTTGTGGCTTCACAAATGCTTTGCTGCATACCTCGGTTGTAATGAGTGGTTATTTCAGGCAAAGTTGCTCTTCTATCAGCTTGAATCAGTCGGCCCATTCTCCTCTGACCTCTAGCATCAACAAGGCATTTTCGCCCACAGGACTGCCGCATACTGGATGTTTTTCCCTTTTCACACCATTCTTTGTAAACCCTAGAAATGGTTGTGCGTGAAAATCCCAGTAACTGAGCAGATTGTGAAATACTCAGACCGGCCCGTCTGGCACCAACAACCATGCCACGCTCAAAATTGCTTAAATCACCTTTCTTTCCCATTCTGACATTCAGTTTGGATTTCAGGAGATTGTCTTGACCAGGACCACACCCTTAAATGCACTGAAGCAACTGCCATGTGATTGGTTGATTAGATAATTGCATTAATGAGAAATTGAACAGGTGTTCCTAATAATCCTTTAGGTGAGTGTGTATATATATATATATATATATATATATATATATATATATATATATATATATATATATATATATATATACACTCACCTAGAACTTTATTAGGAACATGTGGCAGCAATGCACTGCATAAAATCATGCAAATATGGGTCAGGAGCTTCAGTTAATGTTCACATCAACCATCACAATAGGGAAAATTGGTGGCATGATTGTTGGTGCCAGACAGGCTGGTTTGACTGGTATAACTGCTGATCTCCTTGGATTTTCATGCACAACAGACACTATAGTCTCTAGAGTTTACTCAGAATGGTGCCAAAAACAAAAAACATACAGTCAGCGGCAGTTCTGTGGACAGAAACACATTGTTGATGAAAAAGGTCAGTGGAGAATGGCCAGACAGGTTTGAGCTGACAGAAAGGCTACAGTAACTCAGATAACCACTCTGTACATTTGTAGTGTGCAGAATAGCATCTGAGAATGCAAACACATCGAACCTTGAGGCGAATGGGCTACGACAGCAGAAGACCATATTGGGAACTATTTTTAGGACCATACTGTTCCTAATAAAGTTCTAGGTGAGTGTGTATATATATATATATATATATATATATATATATATATATATATATATATATAACTATGCATAGTGAATTTGAGTTTGAGGTTAGCATTATATTTAATAAGTCAGTATTTTCTAAGACAAATGAGAGCAGTGATAACTTGTAATTGCAAAAAGACAGCAACATATTTAGTGACAATTAGTTTATTTTCCAAAAATATGTATGCTTGTGATTGCTTTCCAATAAAATAAAATGCACACAATGTTTTATTTACTCTGTAATTATTTGTGGTTCAAACCTAAGATTGTGAGTTGGCAGGTACACTATATCCCATTTATTGCACTTCTGAAGCCTGTTTTTGTACATTTGTAATGTAAATATGTGCGTTTAGGAACATTGTCCACACTGCATAATGGACAGTGTAGATTATTTCAAATACAGAAGACAAATTCAATATTTTAAGAAAACTTTTCATTTAGCCACATTTCTGATCTAATTTTTACTGGATATTTTTAAAACTGCTAAATAATTTTTTAATCATGTTTGTCCTTTCAAGAACAAGATCTTCATGTGATCTGTGGTACTACACTTCATATGTGTATTAACAGCAGAGAACTCCTTCAAGGCAAATTGCACTGACATATGGAAGAGGGAAAAAAACTGTACATCTTGTAGCCACAAAACATGTTATAGTGATACTTATTCAGCACTACACACTATTAGCCATACAAGTTGTAGGTTTTTATTTTTTATTTTATTGGGTATATTTACACAGCAACATGCATAGAGCTTATTCACAGGGAATTACAGAACTCAAGAGTAGGTACACAGTACATGATATGCTATAAGTGTGCTACCAGCAATGGACAATACCACACAGAGCTATGCAACACTGATGCACACACACACATACACCAACAGATAGATAGAGAGATAGACAAGAGGAACAGATAGAAATTGATAGAATTAACCACAAACAATTGACACTTTCTTTATGATGCAGAATAGCAGTTTCTTTCTCCAAAACAAACAAATGTCATGTAAATTTCACAACTGTAAATGCATTGTAAATTAATATATCAGCTACCAAAACAATATGAATAAATTAACAGAAAAATCCTAATCATTCATCATTGCAGATTGCCCTGTGAGGTAAGACCATGACAGCCTATGCTAGAACTATGATTTCTTTCTTCTTTTACCATGATAAAATGTAGGGTTTTTTCCTTATTATTATTTTTTTTAAATAGGGACATTGAAGATCAAGCCAATTATCATTAGCTAACCGAGTTCAGTCTCAGATCTTAAGTTATTAAATATGTCCCTTAAACTACCCAATAATAATGTACCAAATGTCCCTTGGCATACTTGTTGATAGATATATTCAGTAAAAGCTTGAGATGTAAATTCATAAAGCTTTCATACAGTAAAGATACAATGCTGTGAATGCTCCGGGGTTTTTTTTCTCAATGAGGTCACTGCTATTGTAGCACACTGCTTTTCTGCTATTGGTTGGAACAATCCAGAAGGTATATCAGTATGTGGTGTGATGGATTGTAGCTTTATTCCATGCAAACTTGCACATTAACACACTCTAATATCTGTTCTAACAGTCAGTGTGAGTGTTCAATGGTGGACACTAAATGCAATGCAGATGCTTTCCCTCAATGGATTTAGTCAGTGTTTGTGTCAAGAAGATACAATTAGCAGCTCATTTGATTAGTGATGAAAGGTAACATTTCTAATACTACAGTTGAGCGTTCAATTGTGAAAAACACATAGGGTTCCACTTAATAAACAAGAATATGCAAGTTCAAATTTAGAACACCTTTCCCACGACAGCTCCTAGTCATTGCCCTTACATTAAGCATGGAGTGTTTGCATTTTGAGTGAATGTACCCATGCTTACAAATAGAGAAAGATACCAAGTTGTGTTTATGGTTTACTATTGTCTACACACATTCATACATGTTCATGCAGTATGTAAACCCCTGATTCAAAGCATTTAAACAACATAGAATATCCATTCAAAGAAAATCCTTAATGCTGTCAATCAGATATGGTTTCCCCAGCAACAAGCCTCATAAATAGTACAGTACAATTTATGCATAGTCATCACTATCAAGCTCATGGTGATATACAGTAGATCATACCACATTAGCCATCATGTTGTTAGAAATAAAATTATCTACACACTACCACACTAATATGTTTGACTATTACCATTCATAGTTGTACAACAATAATAGAATTATAATCCAACTCCAATGTGATTCTTCAAAAAAGAAAGTTATTTAAAAAAAAAGTTATTTTCTTTTTTGGTAAGTGGGATAATAAAAGGGTTTACATAAGGGCATCTTTAGGCAACATTGAGAAATAATCTACCATTTACTTCTATTTATTGTTGGTGTACAAATTAGGACAAAAAAAAGCATTAATATGTTGAGGAATAAAGCAATCTGAATAGTCAAGCAATTGCTTAATAGATTGACTTGTCAGTTTAGAGCCTTATTAAAAAGAACTCAATAATACTAACAAAACCACACCATTAATAAAATAAAGAGTTAACTTCAGTAAATCTTTTATTATCTATTGGTCATGTAGCCCCAGAATAACTAAGACTCATTGCAGTACTCAACAATAAGTCCTGCTTACCTTTACAACATAATGCCGGGCTGATATGTCAAGATAAATGTGAAGGGTTTTACACACACAGTTTTGTGTGGAACCAGAATAGATGCATAAGGATAATGGTTTATTGTTTATGTTTATAGGTATTAAAATGGTGTACTATACCAAAATGTTTTACGATTATACCCATTTCTTTGGATAACTGTGTGTTGAGCTTTTTTTAAGCAAGCTTTTGGGTAAGCAGTTTGTTATGGCCAAACACCTAATAATAAATACAAATATGACAGTTTTATTTTCCATTTCATTACTCACTTTTATTTTTTTGTTTATCTGTCTATCTATCTTCGTAAAATCTATGGTAAATATATATATATATATATATATATATATATGATTTGTACAGTAACGTATAGTGAATTGTGTCCTATACAGTGTATCACAGAAAATATTTCAGACATCGCAAACCAGGCCACAAGGGTCAGAGATAAACAGATAAACACATAACACGGCTACTAATTACTACATCTATATATGGTTTCTTTTTCCTTATATTTTAGTAATTATCCCCTGATATTCCTTCACACAAACATCCAGATATCTTTTAGGATTTAAAGTCACATGACAAGTGAAGCATAACCAATGGGAACAAGGCCCTCCTTGTCACCTTGACGACAGCGAATCCAATCATGGTCCACACCACCCAGTAGAACAAGCTCCTCACCCTTCCTGAAGCTCAGTTCTGTTCCATTTCCAGTGTGGTCACACAGAGTTCTGATCACCCTGATTAATCCAAAAACAGATTTAGCAGATTGTTGAGAGTAAAAGTTTCAAAGACTTCAAAGATCAATTGTGCTTTGATATTCATAAATACCAAAACATGAAGAGAGTCATTTCTGAACACTTGTGGCACCAAATGAAATTGCAAAAACAGTGACTGCCTGCTGTCTGCTATTGGTGAAACAGTTACTGTAGTCCTACCTCAAACTCATGCTATTCATTGAGCCAACGTTGTAATATCGGGCTGAACGGGATTCTCAAACAAACACAGCAATGTTTTGATAGTGCTACAGAGTCACAGTGTTTACACTTATTCGGGGAAGTCACCAACAAATGGCTTACTTTTAGCTGTCTATGAATATTAAGCTGAGATAATATTTTAACATTGATAAACATTACACACTTCACCTGTTTTATCAAGCTGTTTTTAAACTATATAGGCCAAAAGAGAGAGGGCGGCTGAAATTCTGACACACAAACACTATTAATCTAGTAAGAATATGAAAAATCTAATGAAAACTTTACCTTAAAGGCCTTGGTTGATCTCTGGTTTCCTTACTCATTTCACTTTCATCTTCTTTGCATTTCTGGAGGTCTGTCTCCTCAGACGGAAAACCCTGGCCAACATTTACTATGCGGGTAAGGACAGATATGCCAGGGGAGAGCCACTGAGAAGGGCGCCTATGTTAAAGCAGCAGTATGGAAGAGTGAGAGAGGGCAAACGATTCATCACATAAACTTATCTGATACAAGCTAAACTGGAACAAAAACATATCTCATCTGCTTAATGTTCATACAATAATAACAGTTCTGTCATCTTTTACTCATTCTTATGATTGTTGTAATATATCAGATATGGGGGGGGGGTTAGATCACTAAAAAACCTTTATATTTCCATTATACCAAAATATACCCAATAATCCTACACACAAGGATCCTATAATCAAACCTGCTTGTTGGAGGGTTGTTGGGGCTCTTAGACGCTCCAAAGAGCCTTCCTAGGCCCCAAGGAACAACTGCTCCACTATCCCACAAGGAAAGCTCCTCTCTTGGTTGCTGTCCATTTTCAACTGGACTTTTTGGATTCAGTGAGAAGCCTGTCTTGGGGTCATCTGGTGAGTTAGGACCTTTAACATCCTCTGAGGAGCTAGAGTTGGCCAAACCAAAGTTCTGCCCTAAACGCTCCCCCAGACGCAACACTGCCCCCCAGCCTTGTTGAAGAGCTTGGCCTGCCTGCTGCGAAAGACTTGCTCCACTCCCACCACTAAGAGGTGCTGAGATCTCACTCCCTTTCAGCCATGATAAAGGAAGACTGGCTTTCTCCTTGGTGACACCAGACGACAGCGAAACTGGAACACGATAGGCTCCCTCTTCAAACACATCAAGAGCATGAATGGGTAGGCTTGTGAGGCCTGCATTGGGATTGGTGCTTTGTAAATCCAAACCACCATTGTCTTGCTCTAATACACTCCCAAGATGATGGCCACTCCTTTGGAAAAGCCCCTTAGGTGATAAGTGAATGCTGAAGTCTTCATTAGGCGGGCCATATATCTCGGAGCTGTGACTAGCTGGGGTAAGAGTTGGGGAGGCGGGGTCAAGGTGGTGATGCTGAAACAGCAGGTCGAGGTTGAAGGTTAGAAGAGAGAGAGGCTGCAATAGCAGGAGGAGCTCCTCAAAGAGAGGTTGACAGGAAGTGAGTGACAGACGCATGAAGGAAGTCGGGCGATAATATGTCTCCAACACATCTGTAGGAGAGAGAAAAAGAGAAGATAATGACAGGCAAGAGTAAGAATTCAAATAAGGAAAGGGAAAATGACAGAAGCCATTACTGAAATTAAATGAAAAAATGTTGACGATAGAAATACTGTAGAATTGATTAAAACATTATCTTTGATGGTACTAGAGTGATAAATTAATAATGGGTTATCAACCATTAAATAAGCACAATTAACTGAATATATTTTTAATATTGTCTGTCTGTCTGTCTATCTATATATCTACAGCCTGATCTCACATAAAATATGGCAAGTGTGCGCCTATTTTTCTTAACCCGAAATCGCTATGCGTTGTCCGAATTTGAAAACACTGCCTCCAGAGTCTAAAGTGGTAAGTGTTTCAGAGCATATAAACAAGTGTGACATCCATTTACATCCAGGATAGGTTGCCAGAAGCCAGTTGTAAATATAATTGTTTTCAGCTGAACAGGGTATAAAACAGTGAAGAGAAATGCTTATTTTATTTAATCTACCCCCCAACCAAAACCCAAATATAACCCTAACAATTAGAAGAGACAATGCAATGTTAGGTATAAAAATGCAACCTCCTTAACACACTTGTGATTGTTTATAAAAACATGATGATTAATTCCTTGTTATCTCTATCTATCTATCTATCCATCCTTTTTTTGTTTAAAGCATAAATCTCACAATTTTGTTGGAGTTATGCTTAGATAAAGTAAGAAAAAAGTCTTAATAGCTTTTGCAATTTTGCTTCTCATAAATGCATATTTATTTTGATACCACAACTTGGTATCATGTTTTGATATTTTTACTGGAAAATAAGACTAAAATACAGTGTGTTATTGATTTTTTTTTGCTTAAAAAATCTTTGTTTGCCCACTGTATTTATGTGAATACTTACCACTGCAGGACTGCAGATGAGAAAACCAGAAATCTAGGAGTTTGATACTGTAAAGAAATAGAGAAAGAGATTATATTTTCAGTGATTTAAGTCGTTTTGCCAGCAATATAATTTCACACTACATCAGGTGGACCGAGGAAGGATGTGGCTTACTTGAGGAGGCCGAACAGGAAGGCATTGAAGCGGTGTCTGCTCTGTTTAAGCTGGGAAAGCCCTGCTACTTTAGTCTGGAGGCTGTGCAAAGCCTGTGTGCTCGGGCCTAGGAAATAGACACAAGGAAATCCTAAATTTTTTTATGTTATTACATTCAGAGGGGGGGGGCATCATGTTGTAAGATTAATGTTACATAAATCTTGGGACAGATGAAAATTAGAAGCAGATAGATTGAGAGAAAACTGAAGAAGAAAACTGAAGCATGTTTGAAGATAAGAAGTATGATAAAGATGGGTGAGATCAAAACTGCAGGGACTGAGAGTCCCAGGAAAGAAGACAAGGATAAAAGGGGAAGGCTGAGAAATAGAGAGCCAGAAACAGAGATAGAAGGTGAGGGGGAATAAAAATGTGCAAAGCAGTGCAGGACTAAGAGTTGTACGAGAAATGATGTGAGATGGTTACTAAAGGTTCAGGTGTCTTATACCTGGTTTGGTGGAGGCTTGAACCAATCCCCAGGGTGAATTTGGCCTTCTGCCTGCAATTAGGTCACTCTGGTGGGGCTTAATTCCATCAGAGAGCAGGCTGCACAGGGCTGGGCAAAGGCACCTCAGTACCAAACGACCCAAAGAGGGATTTACACTGCTGTCTCCAGAGAGAGCCTGTGAACATAGGTGAAGAAGGGCAAAGGAAGACAGACAGACAGACAAGCGAGGGGGGTGGGAGTTCAGAGAGACAGGGAAAGAATAAAAAATGTGCAAAGCAATGGAGAAGAGATGTAGGACGAGACAAAATAAAACATATATAAAATGTTTATAAATAAATAAAAGAGGTAGACAGAAGATGAAAGTTAGAGAAACAGGTGAAAACAGAAAGAGAATATTTGCATGAGGTTAGTGTGCAAATAAGTTACTGACAAAGCTCATATTTATGAACTTTGAAGTACCTGATATACTGAGTGAAACTGGTGAAAGAAAAATGTAGAGATAAGCCAAGTGCATGAATGTGGCATGAAGAGAGACCAAGGGAAAACAGGTATGGATTTACTCATTATTTTATTGTTCAAATGTTTTTTTTTTCTGTGGGAATTTTCATATCAAATGTTATGGTGTCAATGTTGATTGAAAGCCAACATGGGCACAAAACTAACCTTCTGCACTACGGTCCTGGATGAACTAAACTGGGCCAAAATAGCTTCTACTGCCACACTGACTGCATTGACAAGAGCTGTGTGATAAAAATGACAACATTAATTTACAAGAGCATAATAAAAACAAATACAAACCTACACTCGTGTGAATTTGATAACCATGAGGAATGCTGTACTATATTACTTCTCTTTTCGGGCAGGCACGCAGAAGACAGCTCGTCAGCTTTCAGTGCGAGCCTCACATCATCTCCCATCCAGGCCAAGTTCGTCTGCTCAGAGCCAGAAAATAAGATGCTGCGAACAGCTATTAGGAAGAAAAAAAGGGTGGGGTTAGAAACTCGATTAACAGAAAATAATGTATTGCTGTTGAACTTGAGATATCCAGTGCAGTACAGGACAGTAGAACATGTAAAGACTATCTGATACAAATATTAATGAATACATTATGAAAGATATTTATTCATTTGAGAAGTACGAGACAATTTTGTGAAACATATTTGGATTTTTCACATGCATGAATACACACGGGTAAGTAAAAACTAACCATGCTAAGCAGAACCAAAAATAAATACCAACCTTTTTAAAATCCATCTAAATTATAAATGGTGAAAGTTTAAAAAAGTAAGAGTTTAAATGAGGGCAATAAGTACCTTTAATTTACATTACTTGTAATAAAAGATTACAAGCAAACAAAAAGCAACACATTTGGATAGTAAAACAAAAAATGAAAGTATCACTTTCAGAAAGAGGTTCTGATGTCATCATGCAACAGACAACCACATATTCCACACTGTCACAGACATTGACAGGGCTTTAATATCAACATGATATGAATGGAGACACAACAACAAACAGCCATGGTGCTTTACAATGAAAAAAATAGCAGGAAAGAGAAGTCAGAAAATGAGGAAAATGAGATAGAAAGAATGCACTGATCTTCTTACTCAAAGTGAGCGGTGGTGGACTCTGCTGAGAGTGAAGTATGGGGACCGATGGCTCCTGCAGTGGGGCTTGAACAGGGTGTGTGTACAGATAGGGGTAATAGAGGGGGGCGGCAAGGGCAGGAAGAGTGTGACTGCGAGGGAAGAGGGGTGAACAGAGACGGGCAACATCTGTACTAGGAATTGGTGGCCCGGACCTGTGAGGAGGGGAAATTGCACCTATGGGGGACAGGCGTGGGGGTGCACCCTTGTGCAGGGGGCAGTTTTTGGGGTGGTAAAGGTAGTAAGCAGGGAAAGATTCAACCTCTTGTATGTTTTGTGTGGTCTTTTCGTTGCTATTGTAGTCAAAAAATGAATCAATAAGTGGTTCAGTGTAATCGTTGTCAGAGTTCAAATCAAACAGATAATTAGCATTTTTGTAACTATTTTTATTAGAATAGTTCCGGTTTTTGAGGTTTCGCATAGATATGTAGCTTTGCATATCAATGTTTTTATATGGTGTTATGTCACCGTCAGTGAATGTGTTAACGTCAGTTGGTGGTTCAGGGTCATTGAAAACCTTCAAGGTATTTCTTGTGTATTTACCATCACAGTAGAGTGAGTCTTCATTTTTGATTGAATTTAATTCACTGTTAAACCCAGGACAAAAGTTTGTTGTCTTGTTATTAGAATCAGGGCCACAGAGGTATAAAGAATCTAGAAAGCTTTCGGCATGATTGCATTGGTGGAACAGAGAATCCATGTTACCTTTGCGATCATTTCCTTGTTTACAGAACAAAAACTTTTTGTTTTCTGAGCCAGCACAGTAAAGGGAGTCAGTATTGTCTTCTCTACTGGGTTCAGAGGTGGGAGTTATGCATGGTGGTTTTGAAATGTATATGGAAGCCGCATATTGGGCTACGGCATGATCCCTGTTAGTGTCAGTGTGGTAAAATTGGGAGCCTTGTGACAGTGGACCAGAGTGCAGGTAATAAGGTGAGGACAAGGAGTGGGGCAAGGCAAGAGACAAGGGAGGTGAGGACACTTTAGCACAAGGCAGTATGCAAAAGCATTTATGGGTACACAAGGAAGGAATTGTAAAGATATAACAATGAAGGAGATTCAGAATCGATAGGATGTACAGAATGGTAAAACAGTGGTGAAGAAACAGAGAAAAAGAGAGAATGGAGAAAATGTTAGTGTCATTTTGAAGAAGAGAGAATGCACTTGTGTAATAAATATGAGGGCAAAACAGATGATACATTACACCTTCAAACATTCAATATTCTGTATGTATAGAGCATTCTGTCTTAATCATACAAACATTTGAACATTGCACAGCACAACAATTTGGTAAGGTAAAATGGATAGAAGTCATGGTCCACAGATGGGCTAAAGTTCATAATTTTAGATCATTAAAACTAAATTGTCATATAGGTTTGGAACGACATGAGGGTGAGTAAATTATGACAGAATTTTCATTTTTGGGTTATATTTCTTTTAAGTACTACATACATTCCCGAACACAGCACAGAATACTAGGTGCCACACCCATGTTTCTTCCCCTTTCCATCTCTTTAACTACCAAACCATTTTTGAACACAGCATATGGTTTGCAATCATTAACAGCACTGTCAGATAGGTAACATTTGGCTGTGAGCAGGAAATCACCCTCTAACTAAGAGCTGCACTAAGATCATATTTCACCTGCCATGGCAAGTTGCACTCCAAAAGCAAGCTACAAGACATTGATGTCTCAAGATAAGTACAATAATCTTTTGATTCATATCAGTAGTGTATGTTGCATCTCAATCAATTGCTGATTCAGTGATGAAAAACTATGATCTTATTGAGCTTCAGCCAATCAAAAAGTCTAGTCTGATTATTTTTGTATCATACATTTCTCTAGATTATTATGATTTACTCACATACAAGTCTTTAATTTACTTTACCTTTACATCTGCTGAGCTCTCGCTCTTAAATCAGGTCAGTTTGACTCTGCTTTTCCTGTTTCCCTGTTGCCGTTTTTTCTGTACTGTGATTGGTGAAAAGACCTGAGTCATGCCCTACCTAAGAAACACTTAAAGGTACAAGGTCTTAATCACTGACTTTGCCTCAGTAAGAAGAAATAGTGGTGAGGGATGTAATAATTCACCAGTCATGTATTACTGTAATACAAACAAAACAAATGCACAGATACATACAACTTAAAGAACTAAAATGCCAAAGTGTTAAATTCATACATTTGGATATCTATAAATAGCTTAAATAGCACTAAATCTGCCTTATGACATTATTTCTTAGCATAGTTGTATGGTGTTTTATTCTTGAAAACAAAAATGTGGGCTCCCTCAAATGTGCATTTGGTACTCAATTTACAGGCACATTAGAGGCCATAAATATCTGCTGTCAAAAGTGGAGTAACCTGATCTAGGGAAATTTGCCTTTTCCCTTAGACAGATAATCAGTATGGAAAAAGGAAAAGAAAGAAAAAATATAAAGACAATACTGGTGGTGATACCATTTTATGTTTCTCATGATACGTTGACTCATCTGACCTCAATTTAGCTAAAGACTAATTAGGAACTGATGTTTGAACAAATGGAAGGTTGCTTCAAGTAAAAGCCAAAGAAGGTGTGCCAGGAAAAGGAAGAGAAGATGAGAGAAAAAAAATTATATTTGCCAGTGAGTGGATGAATAATTAAATAGCTTGATGGCATTATGAGAAACAACACAACATCAATAGGTGGCATTCTGAGATTCTCTCCAGTCTTGATCTGCTTACTCATCTACCCATCTGGCTGCGTGACTCTCATCTTGGCTCACCATTTTCCATGTCATTAAACCATTGTTCTTTTACACTCTGTCATCCTCTCTATAATATTTTAACTTAAATTGAACTGCTCTATCATGTACTGTAGAGTAACTACAAGGAATCATTGCAAAGCTGTTTCTAACGAAGAATCACAAAAAGAGAAAAAAGACCTTTGAAAGCAATTAGTAATATTTGTAACTTTACCTGTTGTCCTTGATTCTAAAGTCCATGCTCCATCTGCCATTCCTCTAACCTCCACTTTCTCTTCATCTTCTGTTTTTTTGGTGTGATCCTCATTAGCTCTTTCACCACAAAAAGTCCTCAGGCTGCCTTCACTGACTGAACAGCCAATTTGTTGGGAAGCATTGCTGGCCAGCTCTGCTGGACAATTATCTTGTATATTCAGACGGCACATTTCCCTAAAGAGGGACAATGAGGCTGGAGTAGGTGGCGGCTGGAGAAAAGAAGCTTGTGCTTGGGAAGTATATTCCCAGCCATCCCCATCAATTTTCTCTTTCCTCCATTTGAGGTTGTACAGGAAATCTGGGTCTGGTGTGATTACATTTGGATCTGGTTCTGGTTGAACAGGAGCACGTGGGGAACTCTGTTTGCTTCTGTTGCGTAATTCTTTAAAGGTTGTGACTTTTGAGCCTGAAGTTGCTTTGTGGAGCATGCCAATATTGGATGATTTTAGAATCTCAATAGGTGGAGACTCTGTATCTGGGGTAAAGGCTATCAGCCAGTCAAATCTATCCGGACGAGAGGCATTGGCAGGTAGAGTACATAGCTTGAGACAAGGAAGTTTGGAAGAATTGGAAACTACTGGTGGGCGAGGGGGCAAAGGTCTTGGAGGAGGAGGAGGAGGAGGTGGTGGGGTGTCAGACATTACTGAAGTATAATCAAAATTCCCAAAGCTTACATTCGGGATGTTTGTTTTGCAAAGATTGCCACTGTAATATGAGCGGGGAAATAAGGTAACATTGGATCCAAAACCACAGCTACAGCTATTATTACAGTTTCCATCATTTCTCTTACATCGCCTTGCTTCAACGAAGGACGTTGTCCTGTTTGCTTCTTTCTGTTCATCTTTAGAATTGTCTTTTTCACTGAGTATATCTAATTCCTTCACACCGGTAGACCTGTCTTTCCCAAATCTAGATTCTTCTCTTAATATGGAATCCAACCTCTCATCTACAACCTCCCTATTATATTTTTGTGTCCTGTCTACTGTAATTTCTCCCATCTGAGAGACACCAGATATTGCCTGTTGATCATTCTCTAGGGCCATGTCCACACAGACGCCCAACTCAGGACTGAGTTTAAGCAATTCAGCTTGGGTAAGGCCTGCCAATGCAAGCAACTTTCGGATTTCCACATCCAATACATGAAAAGATGGAGGGGGTGGGAGTGATGGTGGAGGTGGAATAGCTGGAGGTGGGGACAATGCAGGTGGAGGTGGCAATGGTGGAGGTTTGGACATTGGAGGTGGAAGGGACTTGAGGGTCTTTTCTCTTTCAAGCTCAGCAAGCCTCTTAGCCTCTAGACGGGCCTTATGACGTCTTCTAGGAGGAGGAATAGGTGGTGTGGGGGAGATGAAAGTGGGCGAGTCTGTATTTAGGGTGAAGTAGGGCACAGGCTGTGAAAGAGGAGGAGGAAGGGTAAGAGGTTTCGAGGCTTGGAGTGAGGATGACAATTGAGGCAATGGAGGAACAGAGACACTTGTGGAAAAAGGAGAAATGTCATTGGTGGATGACATTACGATGGTATGTCCACTAATGGTTTTGTACGTGTGTGATTCTGGGTGGGCACTCGCATGCCTTTTTGGAGGTTTTGGGGGCCGTGGAGGGGGAGGAAGATCCAATGGCGATGGAGCAAGAGAATCAGGGAGAGGGGTTTCATCAAGATCAGAAGGGGCTGTCAGATCCACCCCTGCATCAGAAAATTCCTGGGAATCAAATGATTTGTTGTTTTTATACAGCTTCCATGGAATGCTAATATTGCCCAAATCATTCAAAACTCCAGTGATATCATCAAAGTCCAATCCTTCCTCCTGAAGTTTCAAAAGATAGGCCAATTTAACCTCTTTGTTGACCCTCTGAAGCTTCTGTTGGTGATCCAGCCTATCTTTCACAATCAGCTCACCATCCAGTTCCCAATGTGCAATCTGAACAATGCGGTAGAACAGATCCACTTTGCCCAACTCTTCCATGGAGTCTATAAAATTGAGAAGATCCACTTTAATACATTTTCCATCTTCTGATGCCTTGCTCTCTGTGTAGTCAGAGGAGGGGGAGGATGGGGCAGAGGGATAGCCTTCATCAGAAGAGCAAGGGGAAATTGGTGGTATGGCAGAAGCATTGAGATCCAATGGTACAATATTAGTCTGAAAGTCTGGGGGAAGTGAAGATGGATAGCATTCAGGAGCCTCTTGGTCCTGTGATGACAGGGAGAATGTATCTGGGCAGTCACACTCCAGATCTGAGCAGCTGCTAATGGATGTGGAAGAAGAGGAGGTGGAAGATGTAAGAGAGAATTCCAGCATGGATTCTGGGCAATTGCAGCAAGAAGGGACAAGTGTATCATCATCTTCATCGTCTTCATCATCATCAACAATATCGCCATCACCATTGCCGTTACCATTTACATCAACATTTTCATTTAAATTTACATTGTTGTCATCATTCTTGAGGCCAGCTTCATCTTTTTCATCCACATTGCCATTTTCTTCATTTTTCTCCTCGACTGGGATGGCATGAGGTTGCTTAACTTCTGGCTTGCCCTCATCTTCTTTTAAGTCTTGTTTTAGAACAGCCAATTTATCCTTGAGAGGAGGTGGTGGTGCTAGCTTCATTTGTTGCCTGAAGGTTACAGTGTTATTGTTGTAATGGTTGTGATTATAAAGGCTGCTGCTATCCTGAGGTGAATGACCATCACAACACAGACATGGTAGGCTGGGATCATTGCAGTTTGGGTCCATATCTAGGGCTAGGTTTGAAACAGTGCATCCACTTTTTGGTTTTGAGATTGCTGGTTTTGCTTGAGCACTATTCTTTTGTGGCCGCACCAGTTTGGGCTGAACTACTGAGGCTCGAGCACCTTGACTGGGGGCCTTTAACCTGGAACACTCAGGTGGTCCCCGGGTGCCTCGTCGAGGGGATGAAAATGCTGTGTTCTTGTTTTTGTCCTCCCTCTTGGTCCCTTGGCTTGGCTTGGCCTCCGGGTGTCTATAGTCAAATCTGCGGGAACGTGGGGGCACAGATGGACGAGATGAGGGATGCATGGTGGGATAGTTTTTATGTCCTGATAATGTTGTTGTTATTTGTCTAAGGTGTCTTTAAACATATGGGGTCACATCTTGGATCCTGTTAGTACCTGGAATATGAAAAGACATCAATTCAGACCAAAAAGTCAAAAATGTATAATCATTTGATAAATATTCACACACATATATAGAGAGTAGATAATAGCACTTCTCTGTTGCTCCTGGAGTAATACTGCACATCACCGCTTTATTAAGAACACCTGTACACATACTTATTCATCTGATTATCTTATCAGCCAATTGTGTGGCAGCAGTGCAATGCATAAAATCATGCATATATGGGTCAGGAGCTTCAGTTAATGTTCACATCAGAATGGGGGAAAAATGTGTTCTCATTGATTTCAACCGTGGCATGATTGTTGGTGCCAGGTTTGAGTATTTCTGTAACTACTGATCTCCTTGGATTTTCATGCATAACAGTCTCTAAAGTTTACACAGAATTGTGCCAAAAACAAAAAACAGAAATGCCTCGTTGATGAGAGAGGTCAACGGAGAATGGCCAGACTGGTTTGAGTTGACAGAAAGGCTACAGTAACTCAGATAACCACTCTGCACAGTTGTAGTGAGCAGAACAGCATTTCAGAATGCACAGGTCCAACCTTGAGGTGGATGGGTTACAGCAGAAGACCATGTCAAGCACTTTATTAGGACCATAGTGTTCCTAATAAAGTGCTCAGTGAGTGTAAAGCACCAATTTTTATCTAATATACCAGTAATGTATTGTTTGTAGGAAAGACAGTACTAATACATTTTACCAACAGATTTACAATTATACAGTCAGTATATTATTTCAGAGTCATTAATTGTGTTCTACCACAACTGTATAAGAAAAAATGTGTTTCTATTATCACAATTTTACATAATCTATAGATTAATAATCTAAATATCTGCTCAAGCCTATTGCAGAGTATACATCATATTATTTTACAAATACTGTATAAAAGGAGGTAATGAAGAATAAGTGTTTTGGCAAATTTAGGCTTAACATATCCAGAAATCTCTCTGTACACAAAATATGTGCGTTTTCTCTGCGGGATGCATGTGGAACAGAAAATAAGAGCAATGGCTAACGCTGTGTTTTCCGCTGTACAGTGCGTGCACACCGTGTGCAATGCACTGCTCGCATCCGATGTCCTTGGATACAGAGGATGTAAATCTAGGCCTAGCGCGCTTAGTAAATAAACTCAGGTTTAAAGTAATTACCAGCTTGAACATTATATATTGTAATTCATATACCGTAAACGATTAGTTTTTGAATTCGTAATGTCTAATATGAAATATGTATGGAGCTTATAGAAAGGATGTCTAATAAGATGTGATGTCGTGTTAAACCGCACTGCCGTGCCACCTCATCAGCTTTGATGGTACTGTATCAAAAATAACTGTCCACAACAAATATTTTAGATCAATAACGTGCAAGTTTATGATATAGCTTCGATGTATGTAGCCAAAAACAGATCCATCAGAAAATCCCAAAATATGACAAACCGCAAAAGACCAAGGAAACAATTCAATGAGAAAAGAAAGAAGGAATGAAAATTACCTCATTTTCGGAAGGATGGTAAGACTCGTATTTGATGTGTGTATCTCTATTCCAGCGCTAAGACATGGCTCGAAATTATTTTACGCCGTTATTCTCTTTCCTCCTGTCTAGCACTCAGGACCGTCATTTAGCCCTCCTCCCCTCTCTGCCTCTCATCCCATCCATGTGACCACACCCCATCAGCAGCGTCTCTACATCTTCTCTGCCACTTTGTCGATCGTAGAGGAGTGTGGGGTTAGCCACTTTTTTTTTATTGAAGTTGCCTTCCAGGCAAAGAGAAAGCCAATGGACAGATCTAAATAATATGCCATATTATATACAGAATGTCTGCCATTAACAAATTATAAGGATATTTCACAGAAATATCAGAACACAGAACCATAGACATATGGGGTGCACTTTATTTACATTATGTGTACTTTGAGTTCACTTACAGCCTACATACCCAAGACAGTACGGAGTAATAGTAGGTAACTACATGTGCTTAATTTAGGTTAATGTCAGGTTTAGTACAGTAATTACTGTTGTTGTTGTAATTAGTACGTAAATGTAGAACAGTACTGTCAAATAAATTGATACCGAAATATGACTTCTCTGTTGCTCCTGGAGTCACTGTACTGTTATGCTGAGACTTATGTACGCACAGATACACCAGCTTTCTTACAACTCCTGGCATTCTCTGTATAATACTGTTACATACACTCACCTAGTGCTTTATTAAGAACACCAGTACACCTACTTATTCATCTGATTATCTTATCAGCCAATTGTGTGGCAGCAGTGCAATGCATAAAATCATGCATATATGGGTCAGGAGCTTCAGGTAATGTTAAAAATGTGATGAATGAAATGAAAAAAATTAATGAAAAATGTGTTCTCAGTGATTTCGACCGTGGCATGATTGTTGGTGCCAGGTTTGAGTATTTCTGTAACTACTGATCTCCTTGGATTTTTACACACAACAGTCTCTAAAGTTAACGCAGTATGGTGCCAAAAACAAAAAATAGAAATGCCTTGTTGATGAGAGAGGTCAACGGAGAATGGCCAGACTGGTTTGAGTTGACAGAAAGGCTACAGTAACTCAGATAACCACTCTGTACAGTTGTAGTGAGCAGAACAGCATTTCAGAATGCACAGGTCCAACCTTGAGGTGGATGGGTTACAGCAGAAGACCATGTCAAGCACTTTATAAGGACCATAGTGTTCCTAATAAAGTGCTCAGTGAGTGTATAGCACCAATGCTGATCTAATATACCAATGTATTGTTTGTAGGAAAGATATTGCTAATGCATTTTACCAACAGATTTACAATTATGTAGTATGTAAATTTAGAACAGTACTGTAAATAAATTGCTACCGAAATATGACTTCTCTGTAAAGAAACTGGTCCAGTGACCCAACTTGTCCCATTTTGTCATGTGTGAAGGTTAGTTGAATCATTTGGGGAGTATTTGATCAATTTACATTTTAAATACAAATATAAAAATAAATTATTTGTTTATATAAAAACAATGCAATTCACTATCCCAATCCAAAGTTTTTGCCGCACACTGACAGTTTCTTAAAAAATAGCATATCCATGTAGCCAGGAAAAGGTGTAATAGTCATAAAACTTCAATAATTAAACAAATTAACAAAATTCTCAAAACATAAAAAAATGTCTGGGTAGAATTACAAAAAGAAAACAAACAAAGTAGCTTACAAAACGATCTTGTATTGCAGGATGCTTTTTCTATTAGCAAACCCTATAATATAAAAACGACAATGCTGTGTTTTTCTCAATATGTTCACACCTTCTTTTCACTAACATTAACAAATTTAACAAGCATTATTATATTGTGATAAATTTGTGTTGAAAATTCATTTCTCAATTAACCATTGTGGCAGGGCAGAGGGCGGGGCCGGGTCGTGATCATACACACCTGGTCCCTTCTCAGGCTAATTAAGCCTCATAGAGGGATAAAGGCCGATGGCAGACGGTGGTGCGGCGAGAGAGAGATCGTTTACGGACATGTCCGTAATGTATATGTATGTATGTATGTATATATATATATATATATATATCTGTGTGTGTGTGTGTGTGTCTTTTAAGTTTCTCATTAAAATATTATTTATATAGTCAAGCCGGTTCTCACCTCCTCCTATCCATTGAAAACGTTACAACCATCTTTACAGAGAGAGATTTTCTGTTCAACATTACATTGGTTTAATAATGTTTTTACACTCTATAAAGAAACCAAACTGACCATGAATCAAGTCAATGTAACGTTGTCTCTTTCCATTAAAATACAGCTTTAGAACATTTCAACCATATATAGTTACCTTCACTGACCATTTTAACTGATCAAACTAGGAAAACTAATACATTATTATTCCCATTTCAAACATGGTTGCACAGAAATATTGTACATTGCTTTTCACCTCGCATTTCACCAAACTTTGTCGGGCTGAGGTAGCTTTTTCAATGTCTTTTTCTGAAAAACCCTTGATCATTTTCTTTTTTATGTTTGACATTTCTCTCTGCAAGCGCTCCCTCAGATTCTTCAAAGACATTTGGTCCCCACTTTCATTGAGACAAGCGTAATAGTCTTTCCAGCACATGGATGCAAAGCTCATAATCATTTACCCCAAAGCATCTAGTGCACTTCACCCTACAGCTGTCATTTGTGAATGATTAATTACATAATTCATGGCTAATCTTTAATAAAACATTTTTTTATTGTTTTAACAATGGCAATTCACCAACGTGTGATATGAATTCGAAGTAGAACTAATACATTTGCGTTCTAATCTAAATATATAACCACATGACAACATTTCTGCAATGATTCCTCGATTAAGGGGTCATCACATCTTACCCCACTCTCCCATTTCATGTGCAGAGTAAGGGCCACAAGTCCACAGAAAACTTGTTTTTTATACAAACACTCATTTGAACACCTCTAACAATAAAGTAGAAGTGAAATGATTGCTGATCAAAAATCTTTATTAAAAGCACATTGCTGTCTTTCTATAATCCAGCAGTAACATTTAAAACAGTGATGAAGACAATGAGCAGGATCCAAATCAGTGAGACAGACAGTGCGTGACGCCCAAGAAATCTTGTTTAAAACAAAGGTTTATGATCCAGGTATAGTCTTTAAATGTATAACTGCTTTTTCAGGTTTAAAGAAACTTCCAGAATATGATTGAAATCATTATGGCATATTTTTACTGAACAACTCTTGAGCATATATTTAAAGTGCAGATAAAACCTACCATTCCCATATTTAGTCAACCACTAATATCCCTCACAGCAAATTTATTTGACCAAGTGTGTGTCCCAATTTAGCAGAACCTCTCCTCATTTGTTCCTCTTATATATTTTCTTGGCAAAATTAAGAAAAACAGCATGGGGCAAATTCTTAGCATGAAGCTGGATGAGTTTTTGAAGGCGCTGATAGCTCTTCTCCTCATGTTGGTAGTATCGGATTGGCATTTCCAGAGTATCATACAATGCTTTGACCCTTTCAACACTTTCAGCATCACTACGACCATAACATGCCTGAGAAAGAGAGAGAAGACTGTTTAGATGTGCAAATTGTGAACTCTTACCGCATTCATGTGTCGCACCCTTTCCATGCTGACCTTTTCCTCTCACTTGCATTGTTACAAAGGTGTAAGTTATCCCACACTTTCTCACCTCTAGTTCTGCCTTCTGCTCAGGGGTCATGATCTTCAAAGCCATCACCACCAGCCAGCTGCATTTGTTGTCCTGGATATCTGTGCCAATCTTTCCAGTCACTGCAGGGTCACCATAGCAATCAAGGTAGTCATCCTGTAGAAAAACATGCTCTAAATCCTTTTGGATATTACAAACTGATGGGGAAATTCTAATATATTTGAGGAAACAGTACCAGGCATCAAAAGTGTTCCTTCGAATTCATACCTGTATTTGAAAGAACTCTCTCATCTCAAGCAAAATTGTTTTAGCATTGTTGTGTTCAGTCTCATTCTCAATTCCTGCCTGTAATAATTAACAAAATAATTGCTTAGAGCATTTTAATATACACAAACAAACATATCAAATCTTTTTTTAAACTTACCATGTACATGGCTGCAGCCACAGGAAGTTAAAAGGAGTAGAATGCCGTCTTATATTTCACAATGGGTTTGTACCTGTAAATTGGTCAATGACAGTTAACTGGAAAATAAAATTTTTGCATGATAAACTGCCAAAACTCTTCATGCCATTATTTTTGTTTTGTTCTAGAAAACCCCATATCCCTTTCTTTGCTTGCTCATCAGTTCCATTCACCTCTCTATGGTGAAGCGGTCAAGGTCGACTTTGAGTGGAGGTGATGTCAATAGATCTAGAGCTTGCCCCAACTCTGTCTGGAAAGAGGTCTTGAAATAAAAAGATTCAGGTTTAAGTGCACTTATGTCTCCAAGTTTTAAAATGTGCTGTCTGTAAAGTTGTATCAGTTTGGATCAGTATTAAACAATATGCAGCTGTGTGATGGACACTGCATAACAGTATTTTGCACATCTGTATGAGCAAGCTAACTGTGTGCAATAGTACGTTCAAATGTGTGTACATGTCATGTGTTACATTGATCTAACTGATCATATATTTTGAACACATTACCTCAGTAAAAAGCTCCAGCAGATGGACATAATAGCGTTGTCCTCTGCAATGTCTGCGAAGAAGACGGTAGATGGCCCCTTCCAGGAGAAAAGCATCATTAATGGCATCAAGACCAATACCTTCCTGTCAAATACAAAACAACTCAGAGATGAGGGACCCTATTTTAAGAGTGCTAGCGTTACATGCAGCATCAATGGACAAGGTCATAAATTGTTGCTATTTTCATGCAAGCATGTGCTAAATCTAGGCGCAAGTGAGTTAAGTGAAACCGCATGTGGAACGTGCAAATGGGCTGGATCAAGTGCAATTTAATTCTAAGGTTCTTCTCCGGTTATTCCACTGTCTACCTCCTATAAATATAGTCAATTCTCTCAAGCACCAGTGATATAAACAAAGACAGCACATTCATAAGAATTTGGTAGTGTAAATGGACTGTATGCAGTGAATTAAAAGAACTGAACATTGCATTAATTTGTGCATGAACTACGTCCTTGATGAATGCCAGGCATATTTCTATGACAGTGACACGCTCCTTTTATATGCATAGAAAATGTGATTCTCATCAGAATTTGGATGCATGCTCTGTTAAAAAGTATTATTAATAATTTGTATTTATATCTCTGTACACGTCACTTCTACCAGTTGGTTTTTATTTTTAGAAATTGTAATAATTTATTGAAACATTCATATTGAATACACCAGACCTATTTGTAGTAACTTAAAAATCACTCTACAACAAAAACAAATACCAATATAAATTAGATCACAAATACAACTGTAAATATAAACATAATAGTAATAATAATAATAATTGAAAAATAAACATTGACCTTTAGATAGTTTAATCTAATATAATTTTTCATCTTAAAATGGCAGTGAATGTCAGGGACATAATTT
>NW_026266342.1:0-34000 GCF_025860055.1 Xyrauchen texanus
TAAAAAAGTACTGACTGCTGAGTATTGTTAATCACAACTTCTGTCAGCCAGGAGCTAGTAGGAAAGTACCTGAGCATTAGGAGAAGCTTGCAGAGTTTTATGGTTAGTGATCTAGTACATTATTTATCCTCGCTCAGTCTTCATCGGATGAATCACTGTCATCATGGAGATAAGGAAATTCCTCACAAACTGCTTCTCCATCTTCCTCATCAATTGAGAGAACACTTGGATCCACCACAATCTGCCTGTGATAAAGTGAACACAGGTTAATTGAAATGATCAATATCTTGCATCCTCACTTTCTCAGTCCTGTTGAGCTCATAAAATGACACCATCATTTTAGTAACAAAATATTTTACTTTGTAACTTTCACACAATGCAATACCAAAAGTATGTCTACAAAGAAAGATTAAGCTATTTTACAAGGTACAGTACAAGACAGGGACCGAACATGCAATATACATGTACTGGTACATATACCTACCTGCAAGTCCATGTGCATACAATACAAAACACCTATGCACAATTACAAATTTAAACCACAGATAAGCACCCACCTATATTTTGACTTCACCTCACTCATTTGATGTTGTACGTCACTCAATCTTGCCAACATAATGCAGCACAGTCCCTCGTATGCCTCCACAGACATGTTAGTAGGACAGACTTAAAACATTTTAAGATTGGTTAGGGGCAAATGTATCCTACTGCAGCTTTTTACAGAAACATACAATGTCCATATTTCTTTCCTAATGATCTTTACTAGGTTAATGTGTCAGCATTAATACCAATCATTAGCTCATCCATTGAACATGGTTACATATATCTTACTAAACAAGTAATTATATGCATATATATATATATATATATATATATATTTATTTATTTATTAGACAAAATGGCATGAAAAAGAAAGACCTGTTAGTATTTACTCCACAAACCTGTCAAATTTTACAGTATCTCAGAAACAGTAATGAATACTTACTCCCTTCTTTCAAGTCACCTCTGACCAACTTTATATCATCACCTAATGTCTTGGAGACACCAGCCAGTAACTCCCAGTGTTGTTTCATCTCTTTAATGAGAATAGTCTTTTCTTCTTTTAAACGAGACAACAGCATTATCTTGTCAAACACAATCTTCTTTTGTCTCAAGGGCACAGTGGATTCTGTAAAGATAAATACTGGTAATAGCAAAAAAAACACAAAAAAGATTGACCGACAGTAAAAGGCCTTGCAATGTGATATAAAACTACATACCGTATTTTCCGAACTATAAGTCGCACCGGCGTATAAGTCGCACTTATATTTCAAGGCCCTTTACAATAAACACTTTACTGGTCACTAAAGACATGGTTATTATTTTATGCTTGTCTACTTACAACTTAGATGTTTAAATATGTTCATTGATATTTACAAACTAGTGCCAATATAGAATAGACCAGCCAGATGAGTAAAAAAACTGAGACTAATAGTCCGTAAAATACGCAATACAGATGCACTACAAGTCATTTGTCCCAAGCCATTTAGCATTTTAAATGCTTATGTGACAAAAGTGATGTATCACTTTAAAAAGCATTTGAAGTTATTTTGTGAAGTTGTTTAATTATCTCCAGGTTGCTATGTAATTGTTTGTCGTTGTGTTGAACTAGTTCTGTTACAAACTTTGTCAGCACATTTGAAAAAAAAAAAAAAAAACCTAGGATCACTATATTCTCAATAATAAAAAAGCTAATAAAACGAGTTATTTAAGAAAAACTATTGTCTACCATGCCCCTCACACTAGGAATGATTTACATAGAGAACTCAAGATTGATGCTTTGGTTCCTTTAGGGCATTTTAAATCCATGCCACAGAGCATAAACTCTCGCCAAAATTTAACCTATGATGTTATTTTAAAATGTATTCGAGTCAACTGTTTCATTAATAGCATAATTAGGATGTAAAAGCCACGTTTAAGCTTTATTGCAGTCTCATTGTTCAGTCAAATGGCCGTTTGAATTGAAGTGATAGGGGCATTGCTATTATGGCATGAAAATTGCTATCCCTAAAACACTAAAAAGGCTCAACATAACATTAAACTTTTCTCTAAGCATCACCAGGGGCTCTACACAGAAACTAAAGCTTTGAGTACATTGTGTACACAGTTTACTAAAAAGAAATGTTTTGAACAACTCAATGTAGCTGTTTGTCTTTCCAACTGCCTCTATGTTGACAGTCCAAAAGTGTCGATCTCCGAATGCGAATGAACAGATATTAGGAACTATATTAGGAACTACATGGTCAATATTGTTTTTCACTAATGACAAAACAACAAATTACACATGCATTTATATGGAACTAAGCTTTAGGAGCTTTTTCATGTTTACTCTCCTCCCTGTTACTTTGCAATCAGAGATCGACACTTTTTGACTGGCTGAAATGAGAGACACCAGAATCACTGAACTGCAAAAATAATTTTGACAAAACCTTGCATTTTTGTAAACTTTTTGAACACAAACAATGTTCTCAATGTTCGAGTTCATGTCTAGAGCCCCTGGTTATACTTTGAAAAGTTTCATGTTATGTTGAGCCTTTTTAAGGTTTTAGGGATAGCAATTTTCATGCCATAATAGCAATGCCCCTATCACTTCAATTCAAACGGCCATTTGACAGAACAAAGAGACTACAATAAATCTTAAACGTTAGCTTTTACATCCAAATTATGCTATTAATGAAAAGGTTGAATCGAACACATAAAAAAAAAAAAACACCATAGGTTAAATTTTGGCGAGAGTTACACTTTAACCATTTTATGTAGAATGTGCTGTAATTGTTATTCTTAATAATGTTTCTTGTAATATTATTTTACATATTCTGTCCACAAGGCTCAGCTGTAAAAGAGACCAAGGACTCAGTCTGATTCTCTCTTTATAAATAAATGTAACATAAAACTAAACTACATGAAATCTAATTGTGCACTATTGTGGTAAGTGAAGACAAAGACAACTTAAATACTGCGTTGACAATAATATTTCCTGTTCCAATCTCTACCTGTTTCCCAAGGCCAAATTGAAAAGTCTTGTGCTAAAAGGGTGTCTGCTGGATCCACAGCCTCTGCATTTGAGACCAGAGCATTGTATGATGTTATGGCCTCTTCTAGTTTGCTCTTCTCTTTAGCAATGGCAGATCGCTTGCGTTGCCTGTCTTTGTTGCTGTCTACAAGGAGGTAACACATGAGCACAGATTTCAGAAAAATATAATTTTAATAAAATACACACATTATGACATTTCCATTCAGATTCATAGATTACTTTCACAAGAATGTGTAGGATCCTACAAAATGAATTAAAAAGAAAACTCAATCACAAACCTGTCTCTCTGTACAACTCCATTTTCTTTTGGTGGATTTTAAGGACCAAGCCTTCCATTAGACGCTGCAGCCCCAGTGGATCATGCGAACTGATGGTACTAGGAGCTGTTTGCAAACAAAACGATAAATGTACAAACATAATATTCAAAAAGTTATACATTCACATTTCACAAATGGAAGGGCGTAGGAGCGGGTGGGGAAGGGGGACAAGATCCCTAGTGGCAGTTAATGTTGTCCCACCCAATAAAAACAACGATTGTTGAATAAAATGAGTCCCCCTCAATATCAAACTCATTCCTACACCCTTGCACACATGACATGATTTCTTTAGATTTAGTAACACACTTACTTGATGCTGCCCACAATTGAACATCTGTGACCCACTGCTGAAGATCTTCACTTGTTTTGTTCAGGTGGGATTTGGTCATCTCAATCTCCCCTGCCACCTCAGCTGTTCTCTGTAATGTCTGTAACGTACATGAAGTTATACTTGCAAACAGTGTTGGGTCAAGTTCTTGAAAAGTTCATTTGAGTTAATTTCAGTTGTTAAGTTCACAAGTTTTGGGAAGTCCCAAATAAAAGGTCTCATATTGTAACCTTTTTTAAATAAATTTTCTCATTAGCTCTGCTAAAAACAGGTCGATTTAGGTCTGTCTAATTAATGATCACGAGCCTTTCTTCTGATTTGCCGATTTGATAGACGCACAAGCTGTAGTGTGTGTGCAGTGACTGAAGGAGGAGCCTAGGCATTTGTGACATCTCAAAATGCAGGAATTCAAAACGGCTCGTTTTCAGGCACAGCTTCTAAATCTGTTCTAAATATAGGCAGTGTGCGTTTGTCTGACAATCGACAGTGTAGACACTTGGAAAGGTAAATACATAGCACCTAGACCTTCATTATGATAATAAAAGCCAGAAAAATGTCGATTTTGACAATAATGTGACCTTTAATACAAAATTATATAGGACAAAATCCAGGTATATGGAGTTCATATCTTACCGGTGACCATGATTGATATTTTCTTTACTCTTTGTATTTGCTTTATAGGACACTGTTAAGATATGAACTCCATTTACCCAAATATTTCGTCTAAATTAGGGACTTTCCAAAACTTGTGAACTCAGAAAATTAACTAAAATGAACTTTTCAAGAACTTTACCCAACACTGAATGCAAAGGTTAATCTAAATTGGAATTAATGAACAAAAACATAATACCCAATGTACCTTAACATATCTTTGAGCAAGATAATTGTGAAGATTTAACTTTTTCCTTAGGTTCCATCCACGAACATGGATAGTGATCATATCTGTGCGTGCTGAGAAAAAAAATGAACATGTCCATTTGAAATATTGCACATATTTAACAAGACGTTAATTAAACCCAACAACTCACCAGATTTGGTCATATATTTTGTTGTCAATGCAGCACGTGACATAAATGAATTGACTGCTTCCACTTCCTCCCCAACAGTCAAACCTGCATTAGTAGGAAATATAAAAAAAATGTTAAGGAACAGATCCATATGGGTACAAGTGGCATAGTGGTCAAAGTTGCAGAGAGTCAGCAGTTCGAGCCTGACTATAGCTTCTCTGACTTTGCCAGGAACTCCAAAGTCCAGCAGAAACAATGCAACATTTTACATACAAGCGTGAAGTGATAATGACACAACAACAATACTAAGAAGGGCCCAAAAACATTATATACCATTGTAAATGTTAGCGATTTCCTTTAAAAGTGTAACTTAAATTATGATATGGACATTTAACCTGTCTATGAGAATAATCCAATGACAGGTTTATCAGTAGATACTGTAAAGCAGGGTCTCAAAACGGTTCCATAGAGGGCCTAGTGTATGCTTGTTTTTGTTTTTTTCCTTTCAATTAGTGACCAATTAAGATCATAACCAATTAGTGACTTACTTAGTCTGGTACAAAGTAAAAGAGAAAACCTGCATACACTAGGCCCTCAATGGAACAGGTTTGAGACCACTGCTCTAAAGTTAAAACTCACCAGCTCCCTCTTGGTTGCGGCCACCCCACTCCACCTGTTATGCATAATCATTGCAGCACTGTATCAAAATTACTCGTATAATAATCATCATTATGTATTTAGAATTAAAAATAAATATATAATCAATACAATTACCTCACATTTGGTTGAATGACCTTTTGCATGCATAACCGATAAGAATGGTCGCATTTGCAAAAGATACTCTAGATCAGGAAAGGCCTCACACACTCTTTTTAAGTATGGGTAATATTTGCACATTACATCAGTGCAGACAAACTCAATCTTTCGTGTCTTGCCAAGCTCTTTTTGAAGATAAAGAGGGTATGCAAACACTTCTCCACGGTACATCTGTAGTCCTGTTACAAAAGATTTAGTTCAAAATTCTAGTATAATCAAAGACAAGAAAGTCTTGGTTAGCTTGGGTTCATCAGAGTGCTGAACCTACCATTCAAAAGAATGCAGTGTCTACAGACTGAAATCATCACACCCTCTTCATCAAGTTTGGATTGAGACTTCTTGTTAGACTCACTGCCAGCTTTAAAGTGCGAGTTTCCACAAATGGGTCGGCCTGGTGACTAAGAGAATATTTTCACAAACAATTATTATTGTTGTTAAATCATCATCATAGATCATCATAGATGACCTGTAAGTTGTACATGATAAAATTGTCTCTTATGACTGAAGCATTAATTGATTATATTTTTCCATAACTTACAGGTTTGATTTTGTCTCTAATAGTTTGCAAAAACTCTGCAACCTCTTCATTTTTGGCAAAGAAGGTTCCGTCAAAATATGGATTTTCATTTATCCTACAAAAATACAAAAAACACTGAATGGACTCTGACAGGTTTAGGTTTTGTCTTTTAAAAGATAAATTACTTTAAGTTAACTTACCCGTTGCGATTAAACCTGTACATTTTCCTGTTCCCATCAAGAGACACTGCCACCATATCCTGACTGCAAGCTGGACAGGAGAAATGGTCATCTCCAAGAAGTGTTTCCATCTCATGTCTACAGTACGTCCATTCCAGAAAACTGCGCTGAAAACAGTCCACTGATATTGTACCAACCTAGTAAACATAAAATAGACTAGTTATGGTGAGAGTTGCAGTACAGTACAACCTGACTTCTCCTAATCATGATTCCACAACATTTCCTTTCCTTGTACATCTAGCCACAACTTTCTTATTTATAAAACAAACCTTTATGTCAATGGCTATAACCCCCTCACCCACTTATCCTCTACATTATTACATTTTGTTTAAATCTGACTTACTCTGCCAGAACGCATTGAGCGGCTCAGCAGCATTCTCACAAAGGCCTGTCTGGATAGGCCAGGTGCCGTGACTTTAAAGTCTTCAAAGGTATTAAACAGGTCGACAGTGTAAATCGTCTGAAACTCAATGGTTCCAGGCCAGTACCCATTTAATATAAGGTCTTTGACCTCAGGTGTCCACGATTTTAGGCAAGACTTACAGGTTACCAAAGGAAGAGAGAGATCATAGCGACCTGTTGGGTCAAACAGAGATATTCATCACAACCATACATTACAAGCCTTTGTACTTGCTTTACACATTCTATATTGCAAGTTAAACAAAGGTAAGCACCATTAATATTTATGAAGATAACGGCACGACCAGCATTCACCGAAACATCCTCAGCACCACAACAGCAAATCTTTTTGGGCAAAGCGATCGGTAGGAGACAATCTGGAAAAACAGACATCAATATTAATTGATGTATTAAATTACTTGAAATGTAATCCAATCCATATAGCGGTCACATACCTTGCTCACTCACTACATGTTCACCACTGCTGTCTTTTGTAACGATGCATTTCGGTGACATGGCTTTGTAAAAGCCTCCCACAAATGACTCCCTGTTGTGTAGAACATACTGGTGATGCACTGACACATCACAGTTACTGCAATACAGTTCTTTGGGGAGGCAGTCTCTGCATCGAATTACAGCCTCTTCCACATTACACTGTTGGCAAGCTTGTTGAGGTGTCCTTCCGCTTGTTAACATGGCTTGTAAAAGATGTGGTCTTGATTTTTGCCACTTTTCGTCACATAGTTCATGCCGCAAACCCCAGGTCCGTATGTTGGAAGTTTCTGATGGATAAATGTCTGGGCTGTCTAAGCTCTCCTTGAGTTCTTGAATATTTTTGTCTTTAGAGGAGAGGGATAAATGGAGTTAAAGTATTTCACAGTTTTTTCCAGCCCTGTACTAAATGGCGTCAGCCATAGAATTTTCATATCCTGTAAAATACAAAATTAGTTATGTACATCTATTGTATCTGACATTGTCTATTACCAATCAATTGAAGTGTCTCCTCAAACCGTCGAGGTGAAGTGCCTGTTTAGGAATACATACAATAGGTATACAATCAGCAAGAATACATGCAGTGCAAAAATGTACAACATTTCTGCATGTTGTTAGTTATAAAAATTAATAATAGTACATTCTCACCATCTGTTGTTTCAGCAATGTCTTCTGATGAATTTTCATATTGAGGTCGTGTCGACCTCATTCGACATTCAGATGTGACTGGAAAATCATATGAAAACTTTAGAGATTGTTTTATGACAATTTAGAGGAAATGACCCTTATAACTGACATAACACATAACTGTTACTACCTCTTGAGGGAGTTCGATTCTCAATAGTCAATCGTCCCAACTGGTCCCTCTTTCTCCACCGCACTGAGTCAATGTTCTTGCTCTTACATTTGGCCTTGCATGGATCCTTCTGGAATAAATGTATTGATTAATAAATTGCAGCTAAATGAAATTGTACTCGTTGAATTGTATAGTCTAGTATGCAAATAAATGGCAACTGTTATCATTTTTATAATTGCATCCGTTTTGAAAATGTGTCTAGTTACATTTATTTATATTTGAGTAAATCAAGTTCATATTTGGGTTCAGATGGGTAACTTAAATCTATGCTCAAAAGCATTTCTCAAGAATATATCTACTGGATATCTATATCTACTATACTCTACTGGATCCATATTTTGGACGCCTTACATCCTAAAGGTTTAAATGTGGATTTTGACATGAGTATCATGCTATAGTCACAGCTGTACTGTTTTTTGTGTATAAGTCTTGAATACTGCAGTTTATGAAGGTGTTACTGATGTTCTTGCAGTTTCCATGGACTTGTACTTATATAGCAAGCATGAATGAATGTGTGTATATATGTGCCTATACTTTTGGTATATGTATATTTATGTCTGTTTCTTGTAATGTTTTTTCACTATGTTTTTGCACTATGTGGAGTTAGTGTTGATCACCTAAAAAACTACAACTCCCACCATTGGACTACAACTGGTCCTATCTGGCCTCTGCAGGTGTGGGCGTTCACTGTTGATTGTCCTAATGTGTTTGAACACAGTTAAATGGAATGTGACATTGAGGTTCTGTATGCCCTGAGGATGGTCTTCTGACCGAAAGCTTGGCTATTAAATTTGCTTAAAAGGATTTAAGTGTGCAGACAGTTTATTTATTTATTTTTTGAGTTGTCTAGTTTTGTCTAACAGGCACCTTGTTTACCGTGAGTGCGGTGATACTCCTTCAAGAATATATCTGTAAAAGTTATTCATTGGAGTCTATTAAATATAACAAAAATTGATATCTCACTAGAAAGGCAACGCAAATGTTCATGCAGCTATGTACAACATAACATTAACCTATAACAGTTGTTCCCACCATTTTTATGAGACTGTAGCCAAAGTAACGTTAACTTACCTCTTTAGTAGGCTACCCTAATATTAATTTTACTATGCCTACGTGTCTTGAATTATGGGCCTACAGCTGTTTGTGAAACACTGATCTAAAACGCTTATAAATTGTTATTTTGGCTACCACTCGTTTGGGCTAACATAACGTATATTCTTCTTTACTTACCTTTTCATGTACTTTGTCTCTTAATTCGAACTAATTATATCAATTAGCCGACTATCAACATAATCGTCCACGTCTCCAATGAGTGTAGAAACGTTCGGCCCATCAAGAGAAATCTGTTTCTGTAGTCTCTTCCTTCTTGCCATGTCACGTCTACTCTCAGGGTTCTTGACGCTGCTCCAGAAATACGCAATATTTTACGTTTGCTTATTTTTAGATGTTGTCTATTCAATATCGTTCAACTGTTTTACCTCTCGTATTAAACTCGCAGTCACAGTGGTGTACCTGTCCTTCATAAATACTATAGGCCGCCGCGTCATATATATGGCCCGTGTAAACCCCACTTCCGGAAAATTAGGGTTCAAATGGCACCATTTCAAACTAATTTCCCGTTTCATTGAATATATTAGCTAGATTTCCATTCTTCTAGTATTGTACAAAACATATTAAAAACATATAAAAAAACATGTACATTGTACAAAACATTTAAAAAATAAAATGCAGTGGTGGACGAAGTACACATACCATGTACTTGAGTTAAAGTAAAGATACTCAAGGTAAAATATTACTCAAGTAAAAGTAGAAGTGCTGCCTTTAAACATTCACTTGAGTAAAAGTACAAAAGTATTTGCCTTCAAATGTACTTAAGTATCCAAGTACTATGATTTTTTATGGCCATAATGTCCTATTATAATTTGTCACAAGACTCTTGCTTAACTCAGTCTACATGAAGACTAATGTCACTCTTGGCACACCAATCTATTAATAAAATGACATTAATTAGTCAGATGTATATATATATATATATATATTTGAATGTAATACATTTGTGTGTTTAATTTTGGAGGGAAGGGACTGTTCCCAAAAGGTATAATACATTTACAGTATTTACTGTATATATTTTTCTCGAGTGTCTATGGTCATAATTATTAACATCCTAATGTTATGATACATTCACATAAACCTGCACAACGCCAATAAATATATATATATATATATATATATATATATATATATATATATATATACACACACACACACACATACATAGAATATATATATATATATATATATATATATATATATATATATATATTCTATGTTATGGGAGCAGCCAATTTCCCTCCAAAATTAAACACAAAAACGTATTAATGCAGTGTTTCTGCTACTCCCCAGAAAAAAATGCTATTATATGCAAGTCATTTTAGTGTCAACATAATAAGCAATGTACATTATGCGTCAATATTTACCGATAATTGCTGCAATAATAGCTGCTGCTCTCTGCCCCACTTAAAATCATTGGCAACGCAATTTGTTTGGAACTATTGAGAGCTACACGAATCACGTGACCGCGCGGCGGCGAGATCACTGTCGCAACCGTCTATGTTCGCAACTCTCATATTTAACGGCTCTGGGGTGCGTTTCCCGTACAACGACGTAACTTGCTGCTCCACTACCGTAGTACGATGCACTGTTGAAGAAATCAACTTGCTAGTCTCGACTGTTTCCCGAAACCGTATTGTCGCAAATTGGTTGTTCAACCACGTTGGTTAATGATGTCACACATGTGGTGGAGTAAAAACTACTTTTAATGAATCTGTTTGCAATCGAATTAATGCTAGATGTTTTGCTATAAATTACGGACATGTCATCTGAGGACTATCTCATATTTTTCTCAGTTATTTGCTTTATTTCCAGATTCAATCATAGGCTCGTTCTTACACACTAGAGCACGTTCACGCATGCGCACTCTTCAAAAACGGTGCTTTAAATCTATTGACAAACTAAAAGACATAAAGGACATTTGTATGTCTTCTAAATAAAAGATACTGATTGTACTGAATGTCATCTTGCTTATTTGGCTCAAGATAATAATTTATTAAGCCCACATGTTATAATAACAAGAAACTCTGCTTCTAACCACAGGTCGAGAGCTGTCGTTCCAACCACACAACTCTGCGATGCTGTTTGGGAATGTTCGTTGGAACGATGGTTTCGGGAAACACCGACTCGTTGAACTATGATGATAACGACGGAACTTGTGACCATAGTTGGCTAACAATGCTTTTGGGAAACGCACCCCTGGTTCGCGCTTAGTAAATGCCGCCAAGGCAAGTTCAAAACAAAGCGCGCGCGCTGTACTGTGATTGGTGGCTCGTTTGACCAGTTACGTTTTTATCCACTCATAAATAAAAAGGAACGACTGATTTTGAAAATGTAGTAGAGTAAAAAGTAAGATATTTGACTTTGAAATGTAGTGGAGTTAAAGTAAAAGTCTCCCCAAATTTAAATACTTCAGTAAAGTACAGATACGCAAAAAAGCTACTTAAGTACAGTAACGAATTACATTTACTTCGTTACTGTCCACCACTGATAAAATGTATAGATTTACCTGTGATAAGCAAATAGGTATATTTTATAATTGTTTATAAAATTGGAATCATTTAAATTGCGAACTGTCAACGAAACTGCTGGAGTAACATCCTGGCCTTACAACATTACTCTGTGGTGTGTCTTCAGCCTGTTAAATCCTCCTTAGTTTTTGTTGTTGCTGTAGTTTTTGGTGTTTTATTTAAAGAAGACAACACCCTTACAAAAAAACACATGAATTTCACATGTGAACGCATGAAGTGTCTAAAAACCACATGTAATTTATTGTGACACCATGTAGCCTATTGCTATATTTCAACATGTGAAATATTGTGAATCACATGTGAACCCACGTTTGAACCATATGCGTAATTTACCCCCAAAACTGGCCAGTGCAACCCTGCCCCAAATATCTTATCATAATGATGAATGAAAATGCATTTGTTTTTGTTTTTTCTGTAAGGGGCAGTTTAGGAAACCTGTCTGTTGCTAAAGCCAAACCTTCCATGGGTGCTGCCTGCTAACCCTAAGCATTGAACAATGAAGTGCAATCATGTTTATTGTAGATGATGTGCACATCGTTTCCTAAATGTAAAGGAACTGGACAATATATTTGTGAGGTATTTTGGAAGTTACTCAAATTTCACTAGCTTTGCTAAAATGTTCAGACACACATGAATGTGTATCTTCAGTATTGGACTGAATGAAATGCATCAAGCTAGGGCCAGTTGTACTGTTAGGGGGCCAGTTACAATATACATTATTGTTTAGGTTGGCCACATGGGGTCCAAGCTTGTTGTCACAGGGGCACTGCCCCCTGCCAAATACATACAAGTGGTTGATTCTTAAATACAGTAGCCTACTTTTTGCTAGAATAATTTGCAAACAAAATTTTCCTTAAAATATTTTGAATGCATTTGGCTTAAAGGCCATTTGCCACATTATCACTCCATTTAAATTGAGAGTGGAAACAGCTAAATACGTGTTAATAAACTGTAAGTCTCATTCTGTATTTCAGATTTATTTTACAAGACGAGACGACTGATAACTTGTCCAAATTTGCAATTGCTGCAAAAATGACAAAGTTTAACATGCATTACACACACAACCAATGGGTCTATTTTAAAAGTGTGCAACATACTTATATGATTTCGTTAGGATACAGCAATTCTGTTTATTCAGTTCACATTAGAATTAAAAATTCTGATTTAGACGACTTGGATTCAGTTATTGGGAACGCACTCAAGTCGGACGTTAAAGATGTCAATTTCAGAACTACTTAGAATTGCCTGGCTAACGTCAGACATCGTGCGCGCAAGGCAGCGGCAGCATATAGGAAAACTGAAAACTCCAGATATACAGTCAATGGGAACTTAAACTACGCCTACGCGCATACAGGTGAAACTCGAAAAATTAGAATATCGTGCAAAAGTTCATTAATTTCAGTAATTCAACTTAAAAGGTGAAACTTATATATTATATAGACTCATTACAAGCAAAGTAAGATATTTCAAGCCTTTATTTGATATAATTTTGATGATTATGGCTTACAGCTTATGAAAACCCCAAATTCAGAATCTCAGAAAATTTGAATATTACATGAAATCAATAAAAAAAGGATTTTAAATACAGAAATGTCGGCCCTCTGAAAAGTATAATCATGCATATGTACTCAGTACTTGGTTTGGGCCCCTTTTGCATTAATTACTGCCTCAATGCGGCGTGGCATGGATGCTATCAGCCTGTGGCACTGCTGAGGTGTTATGGAAGACCAAGATGCTTCAATAGCGGCCTTCAGCTCTTCTGCATTGTTTGGTCTCATGTCTCTCATCTTTCTCTTGGCAATGCCCCATAGATTCTCTATGGAGTTCAAGTCAGGCGAGTTTGCTGGCCAATCAAGCACAGTAATACCATGGTCATTGAACCAGGTTTTGGTACTTTTGGCAGTGTGGGCAGGTGCCAAGTCCTGCTGGAAAATGAAGTCAGCATCTCCATAAAGCTTGTCTGCTGAAGGAAGCATGAAGTGCTCTAAAATGTCCCGGTAGACGGCTGCGTTGACTCTGGACTTAATAAAGCACAGTGGACCAACACCAGCCGATGACATGACTCCCCAAACCAACACAGACTGTGGAAACTTCACACTGGACTTCAAGCATCTTGGATTGTGTGCCTCTCCATTCTTCCTCCAGACTCTGGGACCTTGGTTTCCAAATGAGATGCAAAATTTGCTCTCATCAGAAAAGAGGACTTTGGACCACTGAGCAACAGACCAGTTCTTTTTTCTTTAGCCCAGGTAAGACATTTGACATTTGAAGCCCATGTCCAGGACCCGTCTGTGTGTGGTGGCTCTTGATGCAGTAACTCCAGCCTCAGTCCACTCCTTGTGAAGCTCCCCACACATTTGAATGGCCTTTTCCTGACAATCCTGTCCAGGCTACGGTCATCCCTGCTGCTTGTGCACCTTTTTCTTCCACACTTTTCCCTTCCACTTAACTTTCTATTAATGTGCTTTGATACAGCACTTTGAGAACATCCAACTTCTTTTGCAATTACCTTTTGAGGCTTTCCCTCCTTGTGGAGGGTGTCAATGATGGTTTTCTGCACAACTGTCAGGTCAGCAGTCTTCCCCATGATTGTGAATTCAACTGCACCAGACTGAGAGACCATTTAAAGGCTCAGGAACCCTTTGCAGGTGTTTAGCTGATTAGAGTGTGACACTTTGAGCCTACAATACTGAACCTTTTCACAATATTCTAATTTTCTGAGATTCTGAATTTGGGGTTTTCATAAGCTGTAAGCCATAATCATCAAAATTATATCAAATAAAGGCTTGAAATATCTTACTTTGCTTGTAATGAGTCTATATAATATATTAGTTTCACCTTTTAAGTTGAATTACTGAAATTAATGAACTTTTGCACGATATTCTAATTTTTCGAGTTTCACCTGTAAATACTGATTCGAGGATTTTAGCGGGAGGCCTTGGCGGGAATCGATTATTGTGACATCACCCGTCTGGACCAGAGTGCATTCTCGCCATCGTGACTGCAGACGATCGCAAAAAAAACAACAATCGATCAACCGAACACATTAAGAAGTAAGTACAATAGTTCTACATTTCGACCCCTGATTTACTGATATTGGGGTCCGGAAGGTCGGGGCATTTTTTTATTTGTTTTTATTAAAAGCTAAGTGTATTTATCCAGGTATGCCGGGAGGTAAGAAGAACCAACGTCAGTGTGTTGCTTGCCAGCATTTAATATATGTTGCATGCAAAAAATGCCCTCACTGCAAAGCACAGCAGCCCTTAAAGAAAAGACTGATTGAGGCCAGAACCAAGTTTGCAGCTCAGAAGTCTGAATATGTCAAACACATAAAGAAGAACTGTAACCAAACCCATGTGCTAGAGTCAAGCTTCAAAGTGGTAAGTGGTGCATACTAATAAGAATGCAATTTACTGTAAAGTTTGACTTTTTTAATTTAAGATTATTCTGAACATTTTTAATCTGCATTGTATGTAAGTACATTTATTTTTTACCCAAATACTCTTAGTAGGTGAACTCACATGATGTGAAATATAAGCATTACTGTTAATTTGTATTAAACATGTAGCTATTCTAAACCTGTGATATGTATATTTAAATCACTGTACTCGACTTTATTAGGTGCATTCAATTTTAACAAAATAATGAACTCTTGGGGTTTACATTGCATAGGCTAGTTGTATCATAGCCTGATCTCACCCCAAGGTGTACATCTAACATAATGTTGTGTTTATTTTTCTATAGAGACACCAAATTAAAATTAAGTGTGCCTAACCTTAACCGTTCCCAATATAAAACTGTCTTTTCTATATAGCACACTAACTTGTAATTTGGTGTATGAATAACACATAAATGTACAGTGTAATCCCGTGTTAGCAAGGGGTGAAATCGGGTTGCAGAGCCATATGTCCATTATGGAGATCATATTGCAGCTTTTCATATTCAACGAAGAAATAAGTAATACTACTTTGTTACTAGTTTACTAGTGTACTTGCAATGTAATTTACACATATATTGGTGTGATCACATTTTAGCTGGATCGCCTTGAAGCTATTGGATACTACCCAATATTACTTTTGGGGAGAAAAAAAATCAACATTTACTGCAGATGTCATCAGCAGCATTGGGCTGAATCTTCATGAGGAGCTTGTGGGAAAGCTGAAGGAGGTCTTTGGGTCAATCCTGAAGTGTGAGTGAATGTTCAAAATTGAAACATGTATTTGGTGGTAATTACTGTACATTTATGGTTAATAATTTAATTTAGAATTATTTCATATTTGTGATTTCTAAATGTTCATAATTATCGTCTAAAGTGTTTGTGAAATTGTTTCTGTTTCTTAAGTACACTCCGAAATCTGGAGAAGGAGAAGGTAGCTGAAGTTGAAGACAGTATCCCTGCTAGGGAGTCAGCTGGTCAGGAAGAGGATATTATGCAGCAAGGTACAGACTGTTTTCCAGTCAACACCACACTAACGTAGAAAGGGATGTTTGTGTATCCTATAGGTGCAAAAGAATGTACAATGGGCTTGCAACTTTGGAAAAAATGAATAGTTGTCCAAATTCTGTATTTTATATTAATATTATCTCACATTGTAACCATGTAAAACCAATTATTCTATTATTATTTGCCATTTGAAAAAGAATTGCTGCTACCCAGCCACACATCTTTAGAATCCGCTGTAGCATAGCTAAAATATAGACATTGATGGGTACCATAACAGTAATTTTTAGCTGTAATGCAGTGGATTTTTCATAATGACAATTAACACACACTGAACACATTTTTTACGGAAAACTTTTGTTTTTGCCCTCACTTTTCATGAGCTGAACTAAAAAATGTAAGACTTTAGTGAGCACTTCTCCTTTGCCAAGATAATCCATCCACCTCATAGGTGTGGCATGCCAAGATGTGAATTATACAGCATGATTATTGCACAGGTGTGCCTTAGGCTGGCCACTCTAAAAGGCCACTCTAAAATGTGCAGTTTTGTCACACAGCACAATTCCACAGATGTCACAAGTTTTGAGGGAGGGTGCAATTGGCATGCTGACTGTAGGAATGTTCACCAGAGCTGTTGCCCGTGAATTGAATGTTAATTTCTTTACCATAAGCCGTCTCCAAAGAAGTTTCAGAGAATTTGGCAGTATATTTGGCAGTATATATGTGGGTGAATATTATTTGTACAGTAGGATATAGACATCATTATTAAAAAATATAAATAGGCCTAAACGGGACCTATACAAAGTCCATTTACAATCGTGACTAATTATCTTATTCAGACTTACCTTCTAGTTATACCATTCTAAACTGTTTGAACATTCCATTTCTCAACAAGCATCACAGTAGTTTTTGAGATTTACAAAACAATCATTAAAAGTGAAATAAATAATATAATACTGGTAAATGAAAACTGGCCATTTACATTATCCTAAATCTTGAAGTTGAATTGGAGGAGCACACAACATGTACAACAGCCTTTGACAGAAACAATGATTGACAAAGAATCAAAGAACAGGGGCAGACTAAATATAAATTCCGATAATGTAAACCAGGTGTGAGTAATGGAACTGAACTGAAGAAGCATAAGAAGTCCATAACCGCTGTGTGATAATCATGTCCAGGAAAAACTAAAAACCAGGAATGCAATATAGTAAACTAAACACAGACACAAAGGAAAAACCATAACCGGATTAAACTAGACACAAGACAGGGAAACACTAGGAAAACCATTAATGGAATTCCATAAAAACAAGATACAGACATGCAGGGGAAACCATGACATGAACACTGCAACATCATCAGTATCCCTGGTTTTACTATTGATAGGTATGCAATTGGTTGAAATTAACAATTTTGGTTTTATTCCATAAACTATTGAAAACATTTATCTAAAATTAAAAACATATATTTATATTGTCATTCAAATCACGTATTTGCAGAAAATATCATCTGGTCAAAATAACAAAAACATGAAGTGTTTGTCAGACCTCAAACTATGCAAAGAAAATTAGTTAATTTTTGTTATTAAACCACACAATTCTAATATGTTAACTTAGGAAGAGTTCAGAAATCAATATTTGGTGCAATAATCATAATTGTATAATAATAATTGTCTAAAAAAAATGGCTATCATGCATCTTGGCATGCTCTCCACCAGTGTTTGACATTGATATTGGGTGATTTTATGCCATTCCTGGTGCAAATATTCAACCAGCTCAGCATTGTTTGATGGCTTGTGACCATCCATTTACTCTTGAAAGAAAATGCAGGTCTCTCAATATTTTCCAGAGCTCTAGGGTAATTATTCTGAGATTTAATGTGGAGATCCATTTTCTGCAACTATGCTCTTATGAAACATGATCACATTGCCTGTATCTGTGAAGTCTCTTTTTAATGTCCACCTTTGAAAAATGTTGTTATTATGTAATGGGTAGAACATTATATGACACTCTTCTTTTGTTATAAGGTCCTTTAGAAACTGACACTGTGGTGCTCACCCTTACCCCATGTGTGGAGGAAAATGAAACTGTGTGTGAGTATTCTGCTGGACCAGATGCTGCAGTGACAGACTCCACGATGGATGTAGCTGAGTGTGAAGACATGGCACAAACAACATTGTGTGGTGATTTGGTTCAGCCTGCAGAGCACGGTAGGCATTCATTCACATTGGGTTTAGGCCCACTTTAGAACCATGAAAAACAAATGTAGAAACTAACCTATAAATACTGTTGTCCATCATAACTTGTTGCAGTCAAGGACACCAACAACACAGAAGTTGTCCCAAAAAAGAAAGGGAGAAAAAGTTGTCAAAAGACACGTAAGTATTTGGAACGTCTTGTCCCTTTACTGTGCTTGTCTTGCCAAAAAGCGAGACAGAGATCTGAGATCAAGGTGATCATAGTGTTTTAATTGCCTGTACATGTAAAAGTGAGGTATCTGTATAATATCTTGTTTCCTTTTCCTTATCATCTTATTGATATACTGCATTCTGAAGTGATCCAATAATGTTGATTAGAAAACATCAATGCTTCCGTAATGCTTATGTCAGTTGTGATCATATAGGTCTGCCATGCGAGGAATGTGCAGAGCGGACATCGTCTGGAAACTTTCTTTATTCAAAGATTCTAAAAACAAGAGGGGATCTGGTAAGTTATTGATTCTTTCATAAAGATTTCATAAATATTTTTTTTGTTTTTTTTGTGGGGGTGGTATTTTTTTATGACAAGACAGTGGTAAACACAGGCTAGGTAGACAGAGAGCGGAGCAGGGCTTAAAGGGATAGTTCACCCAAAAATGAAAATTCTGTCAGTAATTACTCACCCTCATGTTGTTTCAACCCCCTAAGACCTTGGTTCATCTTCAGAACACAAATTAAGATATTTTTGATGAAATCTGTGAGATGGATCACTCCTCCATAGGCTTCTAAGGGATTGAAACTTGTTCCCCAAAAAGTTATTAAAGACATCATTAAAATAGTCCAAGTGACTACAGTGGCTCAATCTTAAGTTTATCAAGCGACGAGAATACTTTTTGTGCGCAAAAAATAAAATAAAAAATAACGACTTTATTAGGGCTGCAACTTACGATTATTTTGATAATCGATAAATCGGACGATTCTTTTTTCGATTAATCAGATAAAAATTCTATTTGATTTTTTGTTTATTATAACTAAATAAAACCGGGACTGCTCGCCACAAGGGTATTTATGTGTAAAAGTGTACTTTAAAAAGTACAAAAGCCACACATTGAGTTTTACTAATTTCAATATTTGCATTGTTTTTAATGATAATTGCTGATGGCAAGTTGCCAACCATGATTAATGTAAAAAAAATTATATCCAACATATAATGTTTTAACACAATTTTTGTTAAAACAAATTTACACAGACACAAACTAAAAACATCTCAAATATATAATTCATGTAATTTTTATTAAAAATTAATTGAATTATAAGGATAAATTGATAAAATAAATATAGAAAGACTGAAAACAAGCGTTTGAACGTAGAGCCGCAGTAGATCGCGTTTGAAAAACAATTAAAACTTAAGACAAATGCTATAAAAAGAGAATGGAATAGAGGTAACTTACGCATCAAGCTAACAGGCTTGATTAAAAGGACAGGAAAAATGATGCATTAGTGCACAAGCATTCGCTGAAAACCACTGAGTACAGTGACTAAACAAACTAAACAATATTTTACTGCTGCTGTTATTAACTGCCTTTATATTTAGTGCTTCACATTGTAAACACCGTTTTAATTTCACCTATTTCTGCGGTGGCGCTATTTTAATCCATCACTTATGTTGCGAGCGAACTGATTGCGCAACCTGATGCTCGAAACAAAATACAGACATCCCAAGTCTCCCGGAAGTTCTGGGAGTCACCCGCACATTGATCGCGGTTCCCTGGTGCCCGCAAACTAGTTCAAACTCACGGAATCATGAGCGCGCATGCGAGACAGAAGAGACTGTGCTCCAAACCATCCGTGCGCAGGGCAGAGTGGCGAGGGAGAGAGACCTTGCGTGTGTGTGCCTGTGTGCCTCATGAAGCGCATGTTAAACAGAGAGCATCATGATTGGCCTGTTTCAACCAGTCACCAGTAAACAATCCCCGTGACGTAATCAGACCAACTAATTGATAAAGACATTCGTTGACAACGATTTTCATAATCGATTATAATCGATTAGTTGTTGCAGCCCTAGACTTTATTCAACTATTAATTTCCTTCTCGGTGGGCCTCTAGTCAGTTCACTAGTGTAACAGCGTAAGCTTCTGTTGTTGTACGTCACACGCATCACACGCATGACCAGCATCGGCCAATAGTGAGCCTGCGTGTGACGTAGCTCTACGCTATCACACTACCTTAACTGACTAGAGGCCCACAGAGAAGGAAATGAATAGTTGAAATAAAGTCATTTTTTTTGTTTGTTTTTACACTCAAAAAGTATTCTCGTCGCTCGATAAACTTAAGATTGAGCCACTGTAGTCACTTGGACTATTTTAACGATGTCTTTAATAACTTTTCTGGGAACAAGTTTCAATCCCTTAGAAGCCTATGGAGGAGTGATCCAGCTCTCAGATTTAATCAGAAATATCTTAGTTTGTATTCCGAAGATGAACGAAAGTCTTACGGGGTTGGAACAACATGAGGGTGAGTAAAAACTGACAGAATGTTCATTTTTGGGTGAACTATCCCTTTAAACAAATTCTTAAAAGTGAATACAATAAAATCCTATAAATTGTCTATGTTCCTAAATCGTTAGAAGTACTTATTTAACGGCCTGATCCATCAGTCAACTCTCTCACTCAGGAAGAAAAGGGTAGAGCTAGCACTAGGGCTGGTCCGAATACCATTTTTTAAGCTTCGAAGCTTCGGTAGTAATGAACATCGAATATTCGAAGCTTCGGAATCTCTATAGGCTATGTCTGTCTGTCCGTTTGCATTTTGATTATTTCGAGAACCGTTCATCCAAACGACTTCACAAGGGAGTGCAGTGTCTATTTGGTGCAATATAGCCTAGATAGACAGGTGAGATGCAACACGTTCAGAATTAATAAACTTTTAATAAACTATAGAACAGCGCGAGCAGGAAGCGGTGCGCCTCACGCGAGCAGAGCTATGCTCCTAGAACAGACACTGCACTAGTGATATAAAACACACACACACACAGGTCTGTTAACTTAAGCAATATTTTTAATAAGGTAGTCTTATAATATTTTTCTTACTGACAAAGTAGGGTAGATTTCAATAAATAAAAACGAAATTTAAATAAATAAAAAATAAAAACGAAATTTAAATTTAGAAAACGAAATTTAAATAAAGAAAAACTAAATTTAAATAAAGAAAAACGAAATTTAAATAAAGAAAAACGAAAAATAAATGAACGAACGAACTGTAGCCTAATAGCCTAAATAAAGAGCAATAACAATTTCAATAACATCACACATTTCAATTAACGAACAGTTTAAATAAAATAAATTCCTTTATATAGAATTAAACAAACTGTAAACAGAACAAGGTAATTTCAAATTATTAATGCGATTGCGAAAACAAATTGTAGGCTGGCTAGTGTAAATAGCGCAGCTCACATTTCAATAAACAGAAAAAGTTGAACTTTCAAATAAATCACAATCAGGACAGGTTGCAGTCTACCTACACTCCCTTCATGTTGTGTGCGAGGAAGATGAGTTTGTCCACATTTTCAGGTAAAAGGGAACTTCGGGTCTTATTAACGACGTAGCCAGCTTTTGAGAAAATCCGCTCTGATGGAGTTGAAGTGGCCGGAATGCAAAGGAGGTGTTTGGCTGCAAATGCCAGTTTAGGGTAGCGGTCACTGTTTTGTTTCCACCATGCAAGTGGGCCCGACTGTACTTTAGTAGTGTCTTTCGAATATTGCTCCATCTCTTTCTTTGCGCCTTCTCCGTGTTCTTCTTCGTCATCATCGGACTGCATCAGCATTGAAATCTCCTGCTGTTTTTTTTTTTGGTGGTGGCGTGATAAAATCTCAAAGTATCCTATATTTCGCAGTAGATTCATTTAGATTGATAATAACGGGTAAAATTGATAATACATTTTGTTTCTATTATTCTATGTTCCACAATGTCAAAGCAACGCAGCTTAACGCAAAATACAAGCTCAGGCGTGCACTTCTGTCCATACAAACTCCGCTGTTCTGCGCTCTAGCCAGAGAATACTCCCGTTGTGCAGGAACACTTTTAGTAATCCAAGAAGAAGCAAATATATTTATTAAGTAGCTATAACGAAGTTATATGTTAAGTATTATATTTCACCAGATTTTATAGTGTAAAACATATTCAAGCGTGAATGAGAACCGTTTCGAGGGGGATGCCAGGTGTGCAAAAAAACAAAACAAAAAAAAAAAACGAATATTCGAATGTCACATTTTCAAATCGAATACCAACCCACTGAACGAATATTCGAATATTCGGATATTCGGGTCCAGCCCTAGCTAGCACAAGTGTTACAGTACATCACCTGGAGAGAAAGGGTCTGTCTAGATTCATGCTTTTGATATAACTTTGCAAAATAACAATTAGTATATGTTATTTTTTAAATAAAATCCCCAAATCTGGAAGCCCAATTGCTTTTGGTTCATAAAATATACATTTTGCATAATAAATGTCTGTAAGACATTTAAAGTGATGGTTCGGAGTCAGTTAACCCTAGGGTTTTTTGCAACTTGACATCGTTCCAAACAACCCCTCATCAGCTTATATCCCTTGTTAAAACACTGGTCGAGAAAGCGCTATCAGCTGATTGACTAAATGCATGTGCTAATGGATCCAAACGGGCTTAGTACATTACCCCAATAATAATGCCCAGAATCGTACCAAACTTCGACAGTAGTACAAATAGTTTTTGTACTTATAAAACGAGGCATAGCAAAGTTTGTAAGAACACCAGAAGTATATAAATAAATCTTGCCTGATGGCTCCTAACGCACGACATCCCGCGAGATCAGGCACAGAGCAAAACATCAATTGCCGGAAGACACAAACAAGCAAGAAACGAGCGAATAGCAGCATAGTTGAGTTTGAGGTGAGCATCGAATGCGACAATGAGTGGATCAATTTCAAAGGTCGACCGTACATATTCAAACCTGAATACACGGACGAGAAGCTATAACTAAATGGAGGAGATGTGCTCTGTGTGTGATGTCACGGGATCTGGTGCGGTAGAATCTGAGATTAGCAGCCACCCATCAGATATGTGTTATTTAAATATACTTCTGCTGTCCTTACAAACTTTGCTATGCCTCATTTTATAAGTGCAGAACCTATTTGTACTACTGTCAAAGTTTGGTATGATTCTGGGCATTATTAGTGGGTTAATGTACGAAGCCCGTTTGGATCCATTAGCACATGCATTTAGTCAATCAGCTGATAGCGCTAACTCGACCAATGTTATAACGGGGGGTATAAGCTGATGAGGGCTTGTTTGGCTCGATGTCAAGGTGCCAAAAAACCCTAGGGTTAACTTACTAAATGCAACAAGTCTAATGTAAATGTTGAATGATTAAAAAAACATATGCATCTTTTTCAGGGATTTATTCGATGGCGTCCGTGTGCGACCTGGTATGTATGAATTTTAGGCAACATTACAACACACTCTATGTCCTGGAACAGTGATTATCAAAACTCTCCAAGGGGACCCCTGATCACCACACAGTTTTGTTCTAGCCCTGAGCAAGCACTCCAAGTAGATTCAGTTTTGCTACTGTTGCTCTGGAATACATATAATACAGGGGTGGGGCAACCTGTTCCATGGAGGGCCTTCAATTAGAGCATAATTAGGACCTAGACTGCCAGGTGAGGGGAGATCCTAACCAATTAGTGAGCTTCTCCATCAGTCTGGTACAAGGGAAAAGAGAAAACCTGCATAAACTTGGCCTTCCTAGGACCGGTTTGACACCCCTGGTCTAATATATTGCATGGCTGGGGGGTCCTTCGAGTGGTTTTGAAAACCATTGGTTTTGATGTTTTCAAGAGCATTTTTGGTTGCTCTGTATAGTTTTTAACCCAAGGCTACAGTAAAGTGTACAAATTCACTTATTAGTGAATGAAATCAGTAGAGAATGAGTAGGTAGAAAGTGTAGTTTTTAGTTTAGTGTCTTGTCTTGCCATAATATTGGCACACATTTAAACGTGTATGATCAGTACTGTGGACCACCCGTATGTGGTGCAGCACTTTAAGTCGCTGCCAAGCAGCACAACCTCATCAATATGGCCAGTGTTTGAATCCTGGTCAGCTAATTACAATTACGCCAGGTGGGTCTGCTTGGGGTGGCATTAATTGGTACAACATTGCCCAGGCTAGACAAGTAGTCAGACACAATCAGGCTGTCAGTCTTGTGGGATTTCTTATGTGCAAGTCTGCCACCTGTAAATTCCATAATGTTTGTATACTGTTGAATATGTAGAACCTCGGATAACCCTTACATTTTAAAGCAGAACTTGGTAACAATTTTAAGTTAATAAAACTGACTAGAAATCATTTGGATGGTTCAACAACCTGTTCTGGTGAAGTTGGTGACTTTCACAGCTCCCCCCAGCGTTCCCACGCGGAAAAGCAACCTTGCAACTTGGGCTCTACCGTCCCGGCAAAATAAAAATTGGAAGTCTCGTGATAAGTGAGAATGAGCGAGAGACACAAACTGCTTTACGGGCTCGATAATAACAAACGCACATGAGCAGCGGTAGATAACTACAGAGAAGGGGAGTGAGCTGTTTGTACTACAGTGTTGAGAAATATACGGCCCACAGCTGTAGGGGGAGCTCGTGGAGAAATCATGCAACAACAAAAGTCACGATCAGCGAAGAAATGACCAGATCTACCGAGCTTCTGCTTTAAAACTTTGGAATCACCAGGAAATGTGTGTGTTTCTTTGAGAAAATTATACCTTCATTCACCAAGGTGGCATTAAATTCATGAAAATATGTATTGTTTACCAGTGCCTATGTTGCAAATGTCTATCACTGTTGGAAATGACAGATTTATAATTAATTATTTAAATACAACAAAAAAGAAACTTGTGTCATAATGATGAAGTGTTTTAGCTCATCCGTAAATAATTAGGTTTTTACTAACATTTTTGATCAATTTAACAAGACCTTGGTGAAGCAAGGAATAGATTTTTTATTAAAACACTTGAACATTCCTGGGTGATTACACATTTCTGAATTGTGGTGTAGAGCTGTCTGGGTTGAACAAGCGTTGTGAATCAGAGGAAGCGATTTAACCATCTTGCACCCAAGTGAGGTTCCTGATGAGACAAATCTTAGAGAGGAATTGTACATGAGAATTGTGTGTGAATACAAACAGAGGGAACAATGATCATTATTAAAGACATAACTATGCAACGAAATGAATCTAACCACATCTTTTATAGGTGAAACATTATACCTGTTAACTTGGACAGCTATTAGAACAAGGCTTACATTACATAATATACATGTTCTTATTATTGCAGTCCTATCTATAGTAAAAAAAAGTCTATGTCAATTATATTATTGAAATATGGACACTCAGTCATGTGTATATAAAGCTGTGTATGCTGAATGGTAGTACAGTATTTTCACTTTCGTTACAGAAACAGTAGCCCCTACTGTACTTACAGTAAGTTAAATAGGATAGTGAATAAGACATTAAAACAGTTGCTGCATTTTCTCATATGATTTCTTACTCTCTTTTGAAACAGTGGGACCAAATGGAAGGACAGTTGGGAGCCTTTGTCCTGCCTTTGCCGCTGAAATAATTATGGCAGCTATAGCAGATGTGAAAACTACAAAACTACAATGAGATGTTGGAGTCCATGTGATAGGATGTTTGTCCAGAAAATAACTCAAATAGCTATTTACATTGGCAAGAAGCTGCTATGTTTAGAGTTGTATGTGTAATCAGTGTAAATAAAAAAAAGAATATCATTCATTTGTTCATTTTCCATCTTTTAATGAGCGTAATATGGTTCATTATTCTGGACATTTACTCTGTATAGCCATTAATAAATATATCTTTGTGCATAAGTGTTGAGGTCATAATATAAGTATCAAAAGAGCAAAGGCCTGTATACTGTATTATGCTCTACTGGACAATGTTTTAACTTAAGTCAAATCTAAATGACTAACAAAAGGTCAGATTTGGAAGCATTATTATGTGTACTTTTTAATTTATTTGTAGAATCAAATCACCTGGGTTTTTCAATGATGTAGTTGGTCAAACACAATACATAATGTTTCTCTATTTTTTAAATTGCAGTCTAGATTTTGAGTAATATAATGCAGTTTTTAAATGGGTTTACTTTTAGTCATGAAATTATTTCGGACAATCTGTATCTGCACAACATTCTAGTAGTGACTAAAGTGACAGAAACAAATGCGCAATGGTTGTAGACACAGCTGGGGACGCTGTTTTTCGGAGGGCTGTCTGGACTATTGTAATCAACAAACGAAGAAGAGTAAGTGCGCACACACGCACACACTGATAACTCATTGACACACACGTGAGTTGGGATCCAATGACAGTAAAGGTTGGATCAGGGATGCATGTTTGCTCCGCAAATTCATGTCATAAATACTGTATATTAGCTGATCAAATATGTATGAAAAATGACTTAAATTGTATCATGAAATATACAGGTTTGACTGTAGTCATGTCGTCCCATGATGAATAATAGGCCTAATCATATTTTTAGGATATATTTGGATGCAATTATATCCTAAAGTTGCAGAACGTAATCAAACGTTGCATATAGGTCCCATGAATAGATCTAAAAGAATAGCCAATTCAAAATCTCACATCTAACATGAAATGAAACATATTCTTTATTATCACTTTAAAAACAGGTAATTAACAGTTTTTCTCCAAATTGTCTAATATAGTTTTGGGTTTAAATCCAAGCTGTTGAATGAAAATGCAAGTAGTTAGCTAAAATGTAATGATATTTGCTACACGTACGACAAGGGGAAATTGCACGTGTTTCCACAACTGCATCACTACGCGTTGCCATGACATTAATTCTTGTCGGAGTTTTGAAAATATTAGAGAGAGAGAGAGAGAGACTGACTGATGAGTACACTAGTAACAAGATGGGCGTGGCTTTTAAAAGTGCCTTTGTGTGTGTCTGTGGTGCTTTGAAGATGCCAAATTTGAGGGACCTAAAGAAGAAAAGAGAGAGAAAAAAAAAACATTTCACACCAGTATTCTCTTAATCTGTGTTGCCAGAATGGGCTAGATGTAATTTCCCAATTTATTTTAATATAAAAAAAATTCCCAAACAAAGCCACAGCAGAACTTTATATATATATATATATATATATATATATATATATATATATATATATATATATATATATATATATATATATATATATGAATCAGTCAATAATTTATGACAGCATTACTTATTATTGTATATTAATTGTTTTATTTCTTATTGAAAAATTGTGATGAGCCACAATTTTGTAGTTATGAAATCAATTGTATTGTTAATTATGGATTTATTTGGTTGTTTATTATATATTTTTGAGTGGATTTTAAACAATTATGCTGTAAAACAAACAAATCTGGCTTAATCGTTCTTCACTCTTCACTGAATAGAGTGCCGAAGTTATGACGTCACTTTGTAGGACAACTCGGAAGTGAAAATATTTAGAGGCTTTGTTAACCACATACCTTATTTCAGGCGATTTAGCAAAAACCCATTAATAAAAAAAAAACATAGACTTTAGGGCGAGGGAACCGAAAGTGCTAAATTGCTAACTCACTTCCGCCTTTGGCCTACAAAGTGACGTCATAACTTCGGCACTTTGCTAGCCTGCACATTTGGTGCAGAAAGCTATATTTTTTTAAATAATTTCTTCTATCATTTATCGTCATAAGAAATGGCCACCTTACAAATCTAAAGTTTCTAAACACAACGTATTGTCCTGAGTCAACAGTTTTTAATCAAACCTCCGATAAAAATAAGTTATCCAGCTTCTTAAAGCAGTGTCCTACCTATGACAAGAAAACGCTAAAACTGCTTACTTGCAAGCGTCTTAGAGCGTTGTTAAACTCACCTTTTAATGTCGTTTTGCCTGCAGTTGAGGGTTGCTTTGGTCAAACTCACCTTTGAATGCCGTTTTACCTGCAGTTGAGTGTTGATAAATTCACCGCTGCGTCGTTAAACTCACCGCTGAATGATCACGTGCGTTGTTAAACTCACCGCTGAATGATCACGTGCGTTGTTAAACTCTCCGCTGAATGATCACGTGCGTTGTTAAACACACCGCTGAACGCGCTAAACCTTTGCGGGGATTTTGATATCAGATTGCGAGGGGTTTAAAACATCAAAAACCAGTTGGATGGCCAGATAAAAATGATCTGGGTGCCGCCATTTGACTCGCCCTGGCATAGATAATATTTTGTAGCCCAATGAGAAAAAAGGGAGTAAATAATTAACACAAAATGAACAGCATTAGCTGCTACGTGTGAAAAGAAACCGGCTTTGGATGTATTATGTTCAGGACAAACGTAATAGCACTGCAATAGATTGGAGATATTAGGTTAAGGACCAACGTAATAGCACTGTTTATATTACGTTAAGGACCAACGTAATAGCACTGCTTATATGTTGGCATGTAACGTAATTGCGATTTGCAAAATAGTTTCCTCGGAACGTATTTCATGTGATACAGGGTTGATAGTTTTGGAGGAAAGTAAAGGCAAACACCCCAATCATCAAAGTGCATTCTTGCACTTGACACCATGACCCATATTCAAACACTCATAAAAAGTGTTCCTTCGTAGGTTTGCTCATTCTTTCAATATATTCCTGTTCAGAGTGACTCTGACTATTACTGTAATTATTTTCAAGTCATTTTACTGTATAGTTTTGGAGGAAAGTAAAGGCAAACTCACCCCAATCATCAAAGTGCATTCTTGCACTTGACACCATGACCCATGTTCAAACACTCATAAAAAGTGTTCCTTCATATGTTTGCTCATTCTTTCAATATATTCCATGTTCAGAGTGACTCCTAATATTACTGTAATTACTTTCAAGTCATTTTACTGTATAGTTTTGGAGGAAAGTAAAGGCAAACTCACCCCAATCATCAAAGTGCATTCTTGCACTTACACCATGTCCCATGTTCCAACACTCATAAAAAGTGTTCCTTCATAGGTTTGCTCATTATTTCAATATATTCCTGTTCAGAGTGACTCCTAATATTACTGTAATTACTTTAAAGTCATTTTACTGTATAGTTTTGGAGAAAAGTAAAGGCAAACTCACCCCAATCATCAAAGTGCATTCTTGCACTTGACACCATGACCCATATTCAAACACTCATAAAAAGTGTTCCTTCGTAGGTTTGCTCATTCTTTCAATATATTCCTGTTCAGAGTGACTCTGACTATTACTGTAATTATTTTCAAGTCATTTTACTGTATAGTTTTGGAGGAAAGTAAAGGCAAACTCACCCCAATCATCAAAGTGCATTCTTGCACTTGACACCATGACCCATGTTCAAACACTCATAAAAAGTGTTCCTTCATAGGTTTGCTCATTCTTTCAATATATTCCTGTTCAGAGTGACTCTGACTATTACTGTAATTATTTTCAAGTCATTTTACTGTATAGTTTTGGAGGAAAGTAAAGGCAAACTCACCCCAATCATCAAAGTGCATTCTTGCACTTGACACCATGACCCATGTTCAAACACTCATAAAAAGTGTTCCTTCATAGGTTTGCTCATTCTTTCAATATATCCATGTTCAGAGTGACTCCTAATATTACTGTAATTACTTTCAAGTCATTTTACTGTATAGTTTTGGAGGAAAGTAAAGGCAAACTCACCCCAATCATCGAAGTGCATTCTTGCACTTACACCATGTCCCATGTTCAAACACTCATAAAAAGTGTTCCTTCATAGGTTTGCTCATTCTTTCAATATATTCCTGTTCAGAGTGACTCCTAATATTACTGTAATTACTTTCAAGTCATTTTACTGTATAGTTTTGGAGGAAAGTAAAGGCAAACACCCCAATCATCAAAGTGCATTCTTGCACTTGACACCATGACCCATATTCAAACACTCATAAAAAGTGTTCCTTCGTAGGTTTGCTCATTCTTTCAATATATTCCTGTTCAGAGTGACTCTGACTATTACTGTAATTATTTTCAAGTCATTTTACTGTATAGTTTTGGAGGAAAGTAAAGGCAAACTCACCCCAATCATCAAAGTGCATTCTTGCACTTGACACCATGACCCATGTTCAAACACTCATAAAAAGTGTTCCTTCATAGGTTTGCTCATTCTTTCAATATATCCATGTTCAGAGTGACTCCTAATATTACTGTAATTACTTTCAAGTCATTTTACTGTATAGTTTTGGAGGAAAGTAAAGGCAAACTCACCCCAATCATCGAAGTGCATTCTTGCACTTACACCATGTCCCATGTTCAAACACTCATAAAAAGTGTTCCTTCATAGGTTTGCTCATTCTTTCAATATATTCCTGTTCAGAGTGACTCCTAATATTACTGTAATTACTTTCAAGTCATTTTACTGTATAGTTTTGGAGGAAAGTAAAGGCAAACTCACCCCAATCATCAAAGTGCATTCTAGCACTTGACACCATGTCCCATGTTCAAACACTCATAAAAAGTGTTCCTTCATAGGTTTGCTCATTCTTTCAAAATGTTGCTGTTCAGAGTGACTCTGACTATTACCGTAATTATTTTCAAGTCATTTTACTGTATAGTTTTGGAGGAAAGTAAAGGCAAACTCACCCCAATCATCAAAGTGCATTCTTGCACTTGACACCATGTCCCATTTTCAAACACTCATAAAAAGTGTTCTTTCATAGGTTTGCTCATTCTTTCAATATATCCATGTTCAGAGTGACTCCTAATATTACTGTAATTACTTTCAAGTCATTTTACTCTGTAGTTTTGGAGACAAGTAAAGGCAAACTCAACCCAATCATCAAAGTGCATTCTTGCACTTGACACCATGACCCATTTTCAAACACTCATAAAAAGTGTTCCTTCATAGGTTTGCTCATTCTTTCAATATATTCCTGTTCAGAGTGACTCCTAATATTACTGTAATTACTTTCAAGTCATTTTACAGTATAGTTTTGGAGGAAAGTAAAGGCAAACTCACCCCAATCATCAAAGTGCATTCTAGCACTTGACACCATGTCCCATGTTCAAACACTCATAAAAAGTGTTCCTTCATAGGTTTGCTCATTCTTTCAATATATTCCTGTTCAGAGTGACTCTGACTATTACTGTAATTATTTTCAAGTCATTTTACTGTATAGTTTTGGAGGAAAGTAAAGGCAAACTCACCCCAATCATCAAAGTGCATTCTTGCACTTGACACCATGTCCCATGTTCAAACACTCATAAAAAGTGTTCCTTCATAGGTTTGCTGATTCTTCCAATATATACATGTTCAGAGTGACTCCTAATATTACTGTAATTATTTTCAAGTCATTTTACTGTATAGTTTTGGAGGAAAGTAAAGGCAAACTCAACCCAATCATCAAAGTGCATTCTTGCACTTGACACCATGTCCCATTTTCAAACACTCATAAAAAGTGTTCCTTCATAGGTTTGCTCATTCTTTCAATATATCCATGTTCAGAGTGACTCCTAATATTACTGTAATTACTTTCAAGTCATTTTACTGTGTAGTTTTGGAGACAAGTAAAGGCAAACTCACCCCAATCATCAAAGTGCATTCTTGCACTTGACACCATGACCCATTTTCAAACACTCATAAAAAGTGTTCCTTCATAGGTTTGCTCATTCTTTCAATATATTCCTGTTCAGAGTGACTCTGACTATTACTGTAATTATTTTCAAGTCATTTTACTGTATAGTTTTGGAGGAAAGTAAAGGCAAACTCACCCCAATCATCAAAGTGCATTCTTGCACTTGACACCATGACCCATTTTCAAACACTCATAAAAAGTGTTCCTTCATAGGTTTGCTCATTCTTTCAATATATCCATGTTCAGAGTGACTCCTAATATTACTGTAATTACTTTCAAGTCATTTTACTGTATAGTTTTGGAGGAAAGTAAAGGCAAACTCACCCCAATCATCGAAGTGCATTCTTGCACTTACACCATGTCCCATGTTCAAACACTCATAAAAAGTGTTCCTTCATAGGTTTGCTCATTCTTTCAATATATTCCTGTTCAGAGTGACTCCTAATATTACTGTAATTACTTTCAAGTCATTTTACTGTATAGTTTTGGAGGAAAGTAAAGGCAAACTCACCCCAATCATCAAAGTGCATTCTTGCACTTACACCATGTCCCATGTTCAAACACTCATAAAAAGTGTTCCTTCATAGGTTTGCTCATTCTTTCAATATATCCATGTTCAGAGTGACTCCTAATATTACTGTAATTACTTTCAAGTCATTTTACTGTATAGTTTTGGAGGAAAGTAAAGGCAAACTCACCCCAATCATCAAAGTGCATTCTTGCACTTACACCATGTCCCATGTTCAAACACTCATAAAAAGTGTTCCTTCATAGGTTTGCTCATTCTGTCAATATATTCCTGTTCAGAGTGACTCCTAATATTACTGTAATTACTTTCAAGTCATTTTACTGTATAGTTTTGGAGGAAAGTAAAGGCAAACTCACCCCAATCATCAAAGTGCATTGTAGCACTTGACACCATGACCCATGTTCAAACACTCATAAAAAGTGTTCCTTCATAGGTTTGCTCATTCTTTCAATATATTCCTGTTCAGAGTGACTCTGAATATTACTGTAATTATTTTCAGGTAATTTTACTGTATAGTTTTGGAGAAAAGTAAAGGCAAACTCACCCCAATCATCAAAGTGCATTCTTGCACTTGACACCATGACCCATTTTCAAACACTCATAAAAAGTGTTCCTTCATAGGTATGCTCATTCTTTCAATATATTCCTGTTCAGAGTGACTCTTAATATTACTGTTATTATTTTCAAGTTATTTTACTGTATAGTTTTGGAGGAAAGTAAAGGCAAACTCACCCCAATCATCAAAGTGCATTCTTGCACTTATACCATGTCCCATGTTCAAACACTCATAAAAAGTGTTCCTTCATAGGTTTGCTCATTCTTTCAATATATTCCTGTTCAGAGTGACTCTGACTATTACTGTAATTATTTTAAGGTAATTTTACTGTGTAGTTTTGGAGAAAAGTAAAGGCAAACTCACCCCAATCATCAAAGTGCATTCTTGCACTTGACACCATGACCCATTTTCAAACACTCATAAAGTGTTCCTTCATAGGTTTGCTCATTCTTTCAATATATTCCTGTTCAGAGTGACTCTTAATATTACTGTAATTATTGTCAAGTCATTTTACTGTGTAGTTTTGGAGAAAAGTAAAGGCAAACACCCCAATCATGAAACTGCATTCTAGCACTTACACCACGTCCCATGTTCAAGCACTCATAAAAAAGTGTTCCTTCATAGGTTTGCTCATTCTTTCAATATATTCCTATTCAGAGTGACGCTGACTATTACTGTAATTATTTTCAGGTAATTTTACTGTGTAGTTTTGGAGGAAAGTAAAGGCACAATCAACCCAAAAAGTGCATTCTTACAGCGTATTTATTGATGAAATATAAAATAATTTTCAGAATTACGTTTATACAATAACGTTTATACAAAAAAAATCTTGATCTCCGTTTTGTAATAAAAAAAATAAGTAAGGATCTGGATTTCACTCCTTAACTTTTATTTAGGTAGTAAAAACAATCTAGAATGTACATTTCCTTAAGAAAATGTGAG
>NW_026266343.1:0-34000 GCF_025860055.1 Xyrauchen texanus
CGTGGCGAGGAAACGAAATGATGGCACGAAAAGAGAAACAGGAAGTGTGTTGTAACTTCTGCATACATTAATTGATCTCGATGAAACTTCAGCACTGTGTTCGCTGTAACAGGCCGATCGCATGGATGTGACTATTGTGAGTCAAAGTTATAGCGCCACCAACTGGCAGAATGAAGTGTGTCACTTTCAAAATGCTTTGAAATCACCCTCTTATTTTTACCCGATTTACTTAAAAATTTAGGTGTATAATGTAAACACACGGCAGATGTAGACATGTGAAAGGATTATTGATATCTTCGATACTGTTGCCGCGGCAATGCTTCAAACTTGAATATTCTTTTTTGATGCTTTTGAGACTCTTAGCATACTTGAAATTGCATGAAACTCGACAGACACATCACATTTATTAGCCAGTAGACATGTGCAAAGTTTCAGAAACGGGCGTGGTGCAGGGGCTCAGTAGCGCCACCTTTTGACAAAAAAGGTGCTGATTTTGCTTATGAGTGAAAATGCTTTTATTTTAGTTTTTCAAGGTTTTGGGGCCCTTAACGTGCTCGAAAACTCTTGAAACTTTGCACACAGGTCAGAACCCGCGGCCATCAGGGCCGGTCCGAAGATGGTACCCGGGCGTGGCAGGGGGGCTCGACAGCGCCCCCTGGAATGGGATTCGAACACTTGTCCATATATCAAACATGCTTGCATGTAATAATATGAAACTCGGTACACTTGTAGATCTCATTGGGCCGAACAACTTTCGTGCTCTAAGTTTTACGCCAGCCCAACAGGAAGTCGGCTATTATGGGTTGTTTGGAAACACGTGCCCTGGAATTATATATATTCCTCCAAGAGAATGAATCCAATCGCCACCAAACTCGGTCGGCATGAAGTCAAGACATTGAGGCTGCTACATTCCGGACGGATTTTTGATATCTCAAACGGTTTGGCCATGGTGAGGAAATTGATTTAGGACTAAAAAAGGACACATAAAGTGTGTTATAACTTAGTTAGTTCTATCTACAGTTACAAAACTCGGCGTGTATATTGTTCTCGTCAAGCCGAACAACTTTTCTCTCTCTGACAGACAGAATGACTGTGTTCTTTCTCACTGTGTCTCCCTCTGACAGACAGAATGCCCTGCCATTTGTGTGTGTGTGTGTGTGTGGGGGGGGGTTCTCTGTTGGGTGAGATTTGCTTTTTGATTGTTTGATTGTTTTTCAAGGTTTCCATGACTTTGGGGCCCTTAACGTGCTCGAAAACTCTTGAAACTTTGCACACAGGTCAGAACCCTTTGCACCGGGCTGAATCTGGTACCCGGGTGTGGCAGGGGGGCTCGACAGCGCCCCCTTGAACGAGGTCCGAACACTTGTCCATATATCAAACATGCTTGCATGTAATAATATGAAACTCGGTACACTTCTAGATCTCGTCAAGCCGAACAACTTTCTTATTTACAGTCATTAGCTCTGACCAAGAGAAAGTCAGATATTTTGGTTTGAATGTGGAACACATTGCAAATGAACTTTGAAGCTCCAAAAGCACATAAAGGAAGCATAAAAGCAAGGAAGTTTGTTATAACTTCTGCATACATTAACTGATCTCGATGAAACTTCAGCAGTGTGTTCGCGGGAAGAGGCCGGACGCATGGATGTGACTACTGTGAGTCAAAGTTATAGCGCCACCAACTGGCAGAAGGAAGTGTGTCACTTTCAAAATGCTTTGAAATCACCCCCTTATGTCTCAATTGAACAAACAGTTGATAAAGAAATCGGGTATCAATATATTGAATTATGAATTATTGCAGTGATCAACTGTGATGTCCGGTTAAGATGAAAATAAACTATCGCTCTGTCTAAGCGATTATCTTTCTGAAACACGTCACAAAAACTTACAGAAACGGATAACACAAACATGATGTTGGAAATATACACTTATCAGAATAGTTATATTAAACTTGTCTATTTCAGTTAAAGCCATTTAAGTTATAAAGCTGTCTCATATGTAATTTCTCCTTTAATTCTATAATATAACCACTAGGTGGAGTTCTAAGCATATTTTCTGTATTCTCGTTGTTTTAACGTATGAAGTAGACGTATGTTGTTGAGAACGCAGTAAAGTGTGACGCATATTTCGTTCTGTGAGTTTTATGAGTACTCCGAGTCTTTATTAAAACCAACACATGAAACATATGTCTAAAGAAAGTAGGGATGGGCTGATCGATCCGAACGTATCAAAACGTCCGAGAATGATGATCAAATTTCAAAATGCTTTGAAATCACACTCTTATTTTTATTGTAAACCTGTGATAAAACATCGATGCTTGTGTTTTACATTTTTAAGAAAACAAAAAAAAATGGCAGCAAACAACCACTTTTATAATTATTGTTTTGCGATCTTTGCGATTGATTTTCTTTCTGATTAATTTTCTGATAAAACTATCTTTTGTTGTTGAAATGACGTCGTTCCAACGGGAGCGCGAAGTGGAGGGCGGGTCCACCTTCTTCATGTAGCCAATCAGATGAGCTAATCGCTAACTCTCGATTTACTCTTATCTGATTGGTTTAAAAACACGCCAGTCACCAGAACACATCTTTAACATAATTTGGCTCAGACCCGTTCTCGTTGCTGCAATGGTACTTTTAATAATGCACACATGCATGTTAAATAATAAATAAATGAACAAATGAATAAATAAATGAATAAATAAACCATGATTACTTAAGGTTACAAATACACACACACACACACTCCATCATTGCAATCTTGACATCGCAGCCTGTTCATTATAGCCGCAATAAAATATAATAATAAAATAGTAAACCTAACATATAAAAATTACTCTGTTTAAATTAGGGCTGGGCGATAAAACGATCTCGATAGGGCATCGCAATAATATTTATTTAGACTACGATGATAAACTTTTGACATGTTTACTTGATATGGATAGACCTAACAGCCTATTACAAAGCAGAAATAAACGGACAACAGCCAGTCAGAATGCAGATTTTGGCTTGTGCGTCTAAGTACACGCCCATTTGCTAGCAGAGCACTGTTTGAGCTACCGGCAGTGAAGAAAGTGAGTGTAAAGAAAAAATGAGTGGAAACGACGAACTCGAACTATCTTCCAAAGCTGAGGAAATTGTTGACAAAAAAGGTAACAAGACGTCAATTATATGGAAGTGGTTTGGATATCTGAAAAGCGACGACGCGCAAATAAAGACGGTCTCGCGAAATATGCCGTCGGTCGGTGATAACCAAGACGGGAAACACAACAAATAAAACCTTTTCGGTCACCTGAAAAGGTACCATCCCAGCGACCACACCGAGAGTATGAAAATGCGGGCCCATGTTAATGTTACTCCGTCCAAAAGTTTTGCAGACTAGTCTTTCTGGCAAAAAACCTATAATAGGGTAATTAGGGTTACATGAGCACTACCTAAAAGGTGTAGCATAGTGACTGGTTTACAATGTTTACATTTTGCACTTTTTACTCAGATTGCTACCTCTAAAACATTTGAGATATATAAAACCAGTACACAATTAATATTTTATTTATCTGACAGTTAAGTACTTAAATCTGCCAGGGACTTTGTGGTTCACTTGTTTACATTTGTTGTCTTGGTTGTACCTCTGCAAACATTTTGAAATGTTTGCTGCCCTGCCAAAGAAATTTGATGTGATAGTACTGTAGTCACAGCTTTTAGTTTGATATTTTATAATCAGTTACAAGGCAAGCTAACTTGCATTGTTTTGTCAAGGCAGATAAAGCATGTTTGCTAAAAGTAAAATGTTAACATTTGGATTTAAAGTTTATCAATATTCTTTTATAACAAAATATATTCTCAACCAATCCATGTTTGCACAGTTAAATGTTTGCATTGTTATTTATTTATGTTAATAAACTATATAGTTCAACTATTGAACCTTCTGGTTTCTTCAGGCATCATTATCAGTATACTTTTCAAACGGGCAGCATTGTTAAATTATATATCGTAACAAATATCGATATCGATCAATATGGGAAAAAATATCGTGATAATATATTTTGCCATATCGCCCAGCCCTAGTTTAAATAGTCAGTAGTACAATTCAGTATCATTCACAGTAAGCACCGCTCCACTGTGATGTTTCCAAGCATATTTTTGCGCATGTAAAGCGGATGATTTTCTACGTCGGTATTGGAGCGTGAGTAAAGTACAAAGCCTATAAAAAAGAATAGTTTAGCATCCAAATACATCGCAAATGTAAAAACATTTTGATTGTAAAGAGAGCGTTTTTTTATTCGTGTTCTGTTCTGAATATCATTCAATTTCAAGGATTTGTTGTGGAATGTTTTGAGAGTATCATCAAATAAGAATAATTCTCTCGTTTTAGTGATTCCCTAGTTTTTTTTTTATAATTCTAATCAGGTAAGGCAAGTAATATTCTCTGTGTCTTTATATAAATAAACCAAAACAAAAAAGTTTGAGCACCGCTGCTTTATGGCACGTTTTGGATTGTGGTCAGCACAGAAAACAGCGCACGATTCTTAAATGGTTTGAAAGTTATATTGAAATGCTTACAAAGGAATGGATAAGAGGAATCGACATTTTTATTTAAAAACAAGTCATCTGAAACCTGACATCAAGTAAGGTGAGGAACAACGAATTTCACACACTTGGAAAATGCTTTTTATTTGAATGAGTGAATGTGGCTCTTAAAAGAGCCATTGTTGCTGCCCTTAAAAGGACATTTGTTGCTTCATCTTCTGAGTTCCACCTGCAGAGCTTCTCGGAGGTTGCTCGGCAGAAGCTGGTTTCCCTCTGGTCTCAGGTGGACTCCGTCTCTGCACAGATGGAACAAGCCGATGTTTCTGTGGTGAATGCAGCGCATCTGCCTCTCTGCCAAGAAGCCAGACATGGCGCCGTTGATCCACCGCCGGCTTCGTTCAATGCCATAGCCAGTCCTGCCAGTCTGTCCTCTCCAATTTAGACGGGGTAAAATGCCAGAAAACACCAGCCTGGTTCTGGGAAACATTTGTAAGACTTCGGTCAGGTCACTCTTTATTTCCCGAAGAAAATCGAGGAGGTTGCGGCCCACCCGACACAAACTGTTCCCTCCCAGGTGAATAATGAGAATATCTGGAGCTTTGGCCCTGAGAGAGCGCAGAGCTGGAAACAGCTGCTCCCAAAGTCTGCCTCCTCTGCCGTCCCAGGTGATCTCACACTGAAGACCGAGGTTTCCGTCCAGGCGCTGCTCACAGAAGCGAGTATGCAGTGTGCGGATGATGGAACTGCCGACGATCCAAACACGTGAAGCCATCTCAAAGACGAGTGAGGGAATGTGATTTACAACCGGTATTTATGAGTGTTGCATGTTTGGTTCCTAAAGGTGTTACAGGCCCCACCCATTTCCAGATTCAATAATCTGCTCGTTCTTACATAGTAGAGCACGTTCGCACATGCGCAGTCTTCAAAAACGGTGCTTTATTTATTTATGTACCGTACAAAAACGGTACATAAATAACATTTGTATGTGTTCTAAACAAAAGACACAGGTTGTACTGAATGTCAGCTTGTTTATTTGGCTCAAGATAAGGATTTATTAAGTCCACATGTCATGCAAACAAGAAATGCTTCTAACTAGGTCGAGAGCTGTCGTTGCGAATGTTCGTTGGAGCTCTACAGCACACATCTTCTTCTCGACAGTCAAAGCGAGGTTACGTTATTGCCCATCGTGCACAGCAACCCTAAAGGCACGGGGGTGGCGGTGCCACCGGCTTGGGCCCGTCATCGCTGCTCGTCATCGCTGCTCGCAGCTTTAATTTTTCTTTTCTTTTCTTTTTCGGATCCATTGGGTCCAAAGTTTAACTTTGGCTCTGTACTTTTAATAATTCAGGCTAATCTCGCTTTTCTCTTACACTGAACAGTGACCTTGAAGTGAAGACGAAATCCTTTGTGAGCAAGTAGGAAATCCTGCGTGTTTAGGTGATGGCGTCCACTTCAGTAGCAGATACGGTTCTTTATTTCTATCTCTGTCGGATCGCTGAACGCCAAATTTCCTTTGTCTTAGTTTGATACAGCGCTTCATTTCTATTTGTGAGCTCGGAGGATGCCGTGTGGTCTTTGTCTTAGTTTGATACAGCGCTTCATTTCTATTTGTGAGCTCGGAGGATGCCGTGTGGTCTTTGTCTTAGTTTGATACAGCGCAAGAAAATTCAACTTGTGTAACAGAAATTCCAGTTTCAAAGTTCAGAAAAATAGGAGTCTGCTCTAAGAGATATTTAACATTTAATCTATACTGTTTTCACATTATTCATGAAAATATGTCATCGGTGGTAAACCATTTAGTTCCTGTTACATATATTTATTGAAATACTTAGTGGTATAGAGTTTGTGATGGAATTGACAGCAAATTAGAAAATTCTTCTTTTAAGAGAATGTCATTAGTGTTGTCGACACTTGCATTATTCGTTAAACAAAATTCAGTCATAAAATAATCAACCACAGTCGAGTTGCCGTTTATGAATAATAATAATAATAATGACAATATGTTAAATAACTGTTTTACCCTCAGCTTTAATGGGAAATAGCTGACACTGATGATAATATACTTAGTTTATTATCTATATGTTTATCTTAGTAAATATCACTATCATATGTAAGCACAACATGGCGTTACAAAGTCTTGTTTTAACTCCTAGTATTTATATGTCCATCTTCTGTATCCTCCTGTGCTTGTCATATAACTGCTAATTGACTGAATATTGACCAGGTCTAGAACTTAACATCAGTATGATTGCGAGAAATCAGAACCGTTATAGCATGTCTTCCTTCATCTTGTGGCATTTTGAAGCATAGCATCCATTGAACTTAACAACGTAAAATGTTATCTTACAGCTGCAAATGATCAGTGACAGCGTTAGTGCTTCTTTCAACAGAAGCGACATGCATCAACTGTCACACAGAGCACTGTAAGCGTGATGTTTGCATGCGTGTCACGATCAGCGAACGCTGATTGGCTGCTATGCTACATGATGTGCATCGATGCAATCTCGAGCAAATAAACAAGACTATATGCTCAGATTCAAGCATATTACATAGTAAGTGAGCCTTTCAAACATTGTTTAATGCTGTCTTAAAATCTAAACAGTGCAAAACGAATGATCAGGTTGGCGTTTATGGGAAGCACCTTAATTGAGAGCACGCCCGACAAACACAACAGAGATAGTTTTTTTTTAAACGAATGACCAGGGAGAGCGCGGACGCAGTCCCTCACTACCAGAAATTATGCAGTCGAGATTCCCACATTTGGGGAATTCGCAAGGGTCAGCACAACCGAAGTGCAATGGCCGAGCCTCACCCTGGGTGAACCACCTTCATGATCATAGTGTCTCCCCTACCAGGTAAGTATAAGTGCAAGGGTTTTGGGGCAGAGGGCCCATTCTCCTCTTTACCATTCATACCAACGTTGTCCTCATACACAAACAATTCATCCACAACTCCTAGTGCATGAATGCGCTTTGCAATTAAACAGGCGTGTACACAAACTTTAAACCCCAACTTTTATTGCTACCAAGTCTGTGTATTAGTTCTCTGCCTTGTGACAGTTTGTGGTCTCAGGAGCGAACGACAACAGCACTATACCATTCGCTTTCGGCCGACGAGTCGGCGGTTCGTTCACGGACACGCAATCACACACCTGAACAAGAGCTAAAGTAAAGATTCCTCATTTGCCCGCTCTCAGACGCTTATTGAATTAATCAACAAAGATCTCTGCCTTTCATAACAAATGTTGATCCCCCGAAAGGGAAGCGCACCGTGCCTGGAAATACTGCAATACCAAGTCGATACGTAGAGTGGACGGAGCAAGCCCCTCTTCCATCTCCCAGGCCCAAAAATCCATTCAATATATGGTCCCCGGATAGGGAACGTATCAGATATTAAACTGATAAGAACAGATACTACACTTGATCTTAGCCAAAAGGCCGAGAAGCGATGCCGTAATCACTCTGTGAGAGGACGGCCGGAAACGGAAAAGCGAGATGAGGTCACGGTGAGAGCGTCAAAGGTCACAAACTATCAAGTAGACATGGACGGTTTGACCAGTGCGGGACCAAACAAAATGGACCATGCCACTCCACGATGCAATATTAGCGCGCAACACTTTTCAGCGTAACAAGCAAAGCATTGTTCCCACCAAAAACGATCAAATGATACTTTATTGATGTCTTTCTCTCAGCTCGAAGGCCGCTGGAGTGCCGTTGGCCGAAACCCCGTGTGGAGGCCAAACTGATCTTTCTACTCACATGTGAACATTTGGGATGTATGTTTTCTTCTGCTATATTTTTGTGTGCCCTTCGCAATGTTATATTACACATTGGCTTTTCGTGTAAAAGGGAACAATGTGTATGCATTGTCAATGTGTGCCCAACCAACGCTGACACCACACCTAGCTTTGTTTCTAGGTCGCAGTGAAGGACGCTGTAAGGCGGGTGCCAGTGAGTTTGGGCTACTCCTCGAGAAAACAAAAGGCTCTCATGAGAATTAACATCTGAACTCTCTCTCGCAGATGTAACAGCAACATCCGAGATGCAACATACTGTGCAGCTAACACCTCCCTTCTAAAGTATCTTCATCTTACTCCTCCTCCTCACTTAAAGCTCACTAAAAACCTATGCAATGTGAAGTGTGTACAAAAAGTAACTATAACATGTTTGGTATCATTTAAAGTCTCTCAGTGCGCCTGGTAAACTGGTCTCATCCTCCCAGCCATAATGAAAAGCTAAAAGAAGTTATACAATATGTGAAATTTGGTGTGCCCCTTAAAGGTGTGCCCTCCCCAGATCCTCCATACCTCCTGTATGTTAATCTACAGGAACCCCTCAACAGGGGACCAAAATCTAATTATAATGACAGACACCACCATTTGGTAAGCATGTTGAATTATCTGGGTATTTAAGGAGAGGCGACACATTGCTCAGGGCTCTCTGTAATCAGACGATCCCAAACAGTTTACTGTTTGTAGTTTATTTCAGGTGATTGCAATTCGTATTTCTTATGTTTTGATAAAATGTCTAACTTTGACTTATCAATGTCTAATTGGAATTGATGAATTGATTATGTTACCTGGTCAATAAATTGTCAACATTTGATTTTATTCTGACTGACTCTGACATTGTGTTTCCCAAACAGATTAAACGATTCGTATGTTACCGCAAGTCTGCGTCAGATTAGTGACGACTAATATTTGGCATTGATTCAAGTGTACTTGGTTTGCAAAGACAAAAAGGGAATTTCCGTTTAGAGCAGCAAACGCTGCTTGACCAATCTAAATCTGGGTGTCTTACCTCTGTTTTAATTTGATGTTTCTCCAGATAAGTGTACGTGGGAAACCACGCATGGCCAATCCAAAGCTATTATAAGAGAAGTTATGTTGGTCAACTTACATCTGTGACCTCTACTGAAGAAAACGTTAAGTTACATTCAAGTGTATGCAATTCCATGGGGCTATACTGAAGTATATTTGATTGTGTATACGTGAACGTGACCGATCTCAGGTATATAGCAATTACCTCTGTTTGATGATCCAATACTGGCCGCTTGTGATCGTGAGACCCGCGGTGTAGAGAAAAACACGCGAGGACCTCAAAGCGACATAGTTTCTTAATCTAAACGGGTAAAATATAATTAAAGGAGTTAAAGGAATAATCAAACATTCGCTCACTTTTAATGATACTCAGATATCATTAAAAACCTTTTTCATTTATGGAGTCAGATGAAATAACGAGATAATACATAAGAGAAAATGTATTTCATTTAATATTGTTGTGTTGCGTACAAGAAAGATTGTAACGCGCAGAGACCTTCACCCGTATTATTGAGACCGTCATTGGACCGATAAACGGGCTTACAACGCTGAAGTCTCTTGTTTCAGAATAGCTAATCAAACGCGGCGGCCAGACAGACCTTTTTATTCTCTTATGAACGCAAATCGTGGCTTTTTTCTTTTCTTTTCTTTTTCGGATCCATTGGGTCCAAAGTTTAACTTTGGCTCTGTACTTTTAATAATTCAGGCTAATCTCGCTTTTCTCTTACACTGAACAGTGAGCTTGAAGTGAAGACGAAATCCTTTGTGAGCAAGTAGGAAATCCTGCGTGTTTAGGTGATGGCGTCCACTTCAGTAGCAGATACGGTTCTTTATTTCTATCTCTGTCGGATCGCTGAACGCCAAATTTCCTTTGTCTTAGTTTGATACAGCGCTTCATTTCTATTTGTGAGCTCGGAGGATGCCGTGTGGTCTTTGTCTTAGTTTGATACAGCGCAAGAAAATTCAACTTGTGTAACAGAAATTCCAGTTTCAAAGTTCAGAAAAATAGGAGTCTGCTCTAAGAGATATTTAACATTTAATCTATACTGTTTTCACATTATTCATGAAAATATGTCATCGGTGGTAAACCATTTAGTTCCTGTTACATATATTTATTGAAATACTTAGTGGTATAGAGTTTGTGATGGAATTGACAGCAAATTAGAAAATTCTTCTTTTAAGAGAATTTGTCATTAGTGTTGTCGACACTTACATTATTCGTTAAACAAAATTCAGTCATAAAATAATCAACCAAAGTCGAGTTGCCATTTATGAATAATAATAATAATAATGACAATATGTTAAATAACTGTTTTACCCTCAGCTTTAATGGGAAAAGCTCAACTGATTATAAATGCTTTCTTTTTTTATTTTTATTTTTATTTTGGAAATATCCCTTTCACATGTAAGCACATCCTGGCATTTAGTTTTTTTTAACCCAGTATTTATATGTCCATCTTCTGTTTCCTCCCTGTGCTTTCATATAATTGTTAATTGACTGAATTTTCCACTAAACTTAACATCAGTAAAATTGGAGGGAAAGCAGAATCCGTTGTCAGCATGTCTTCCTTCATCTTGTGGGGTTTTTAAAGATAGCATCATTGAACTTTAACGTGTATGTTTCTTACGTTGAAATGATCAGTGACAACGCAAGGCTTTCTTTTCAACGGAGGGACATGCATACGAATGTTACAATATTTAAACGTGTTTTTGAACGTGTTCACGTTAAGTGAGGATTCCGTTTCTATAGATGGAGATGCAAATGAGAAATAAACAGGACCATTGCTTAGGATTCAAAATATTGTATAAAAGAAAGCGAGCCTTTCAACATTGTTTAATGCTATCTTAAAATCTAAACAGTTCAAAACGAATGATCAGGTTGGCGTTTATGGGAAGCACCTCAATTGAGAGCACGCCCGACAAACACAACAGAGATAGTTTTCTTTTTTTAAACGAATGACCAGGGGAGAGCGCGGACGCAGTCCCCCACTACCAGAAATTATGCAGTCGAGATTCCCACATTTGGGGAATTCGCAAGGGTCAGCACAACCCAAGTGCAATGTCCGAGCCTCACCCTGGGTGAACCACCTTCATGATCATAGTGTCTCCCCTACCAGGTAAGTATAAGTGCAAGGTTTTTGGGGCAGAGGGCCCATTCTCCTCTTTACCATTCATACCAACGTTGTCCTCATACACAAACAAATCATCCACAACTCCTAGTGCATGAATGCGCTTTGCAATTAAACAGGCGTGTACACAAACTTTAAACCCCAACTTTTATTGCTACCAAGTCTGTGTATTAGTTCTCTGCCTTGTGACAGTTTGTGGTCTCAGGAGTGAACGACAACAGCACTATACCATTCGCTTTCGGCCGACGAGTCGGCGTTTCGTTCACGGACACGCAATCACACACCTGAACAAGAGCTAAAGTAAAGATTCCTTATTTGCCCGCTCTCAGACGCTTATTGAATTAATGAACAAAGATCTCTGTCTTTCATAACAAATGTTGATCCCCCGAAAGGGAAGCGCACCGTGCCTGGAAATACTGCAATACCAAGTCGATACGTAGAGTGGACGGAGCAAGCCCCTCTTCCATCTCCCAGGCCCAAAAATCCATTTAATATATGGTCCCCGGATAGGGGACGTATCAGATATTAAACTGATAAGAACAGATTTTTTTTTTTTTTTTATTCCTTCACTAGGCAGATCTTATGTTACACAGCTCAAACAAAGAAAAAAGGTCATAGTCCCCAAATTACATAGATCCCCCCATGTTTAACTATATGTAAACACACAAATATAAATATACTGTATATAAAACATTAAGCAACATTCCCTCATTACGATTTCATACATACATTCTTTCTTCAACAACCCGCCCCCCAAAAAACAAGATACATGTACATGTTTGTGAATCAATCCCTTCAATAACAAAAGTGCATACAGATATTCCCTAATATACCTGACCCCTAACAGCTACCAAAGTCCCCCTCACGTGCCCAATCGCTCCTCCCTTTCAACCCACTCCCACTCTCGGTAACCCTCTCCATACCCTAACAGTTCTCTCTTCACCAAAGCCCTCCTTAAAACTTGCACTTCCTTCCTTATCCTCCCCAGCAGCCAGCAAAACACCTTGTATGGTGCTATGCGGCACACTTTCTTTCTCAAGCAACCCCCCTCCATTCCCACAGAGCTCTTTTCCCTTCAGATATTACTCCCCACACTACCCTCCTCTTTTCTTTTCCTATACTGCCCAACCCCTGCCCATAAAGCACCAGCTCTCTTGTCAGCTCAGGACCCCCCATTCCTCCCACCAGTCCCTGACCATCCCCCACATAGCGACTGCCCCTGGGCAAGACCAGAGGGCATGCGAGATGGTCTCCTCCTCATTGCAGCCAACTGGGCACAGCGGTACACCACTTTGTCCATGCCTGTAGAGGCGCTCTCTCACCGGCAGGCGTCCTAAGGCTGCCAGCCAGTTTAGGTCTTTACAGGCCCCTACCAGATACGATTCTTGCAGAGTCACCCACTCTATGTCATTAGAAGGCCGACTATATGAGGCTCTTTCAACCATCTCATCTCTCAGCCTGTCGTAGACTTGCCGGTGGTCAAGAATTACAGATTGGTCCAGACACCACCTGTTTTGTGCTATCCAAGTCGCCACCTTCTGATAATGCTCTGGCCTCTCTATGGACCACGGCCTCATGCTGCTCCAAAGAGTCAGTCTCCTCAGAGGGAAGCCCAGCCAGAACCTTGCCAGAAGGTGTGCCCTGTGCTCCTCACATTCTACCACCAACTTAGCTGCGAAGGATGCAATAAGTGCAATACCTCTCAGAGGGATGCAAGGCACCCCTCTCCCCCCGTTCCTCAGATGCCTGCACATCTGGGCCCTAGCCACCAACTCCACCCCACTCCTCCATACAAATGAGAAGATCAACTTCTCCAATTCCTTCTCATACCGTGGTGGAGCCGGGTAGATGTAGGCCAGATGGTTCAGGCATGGGAGGAGATCTGTCCTTACTACCTCTACCCTACCCCATAATGACAGTTCTCTTCCCCTCCATCTCGTCAGCTTCCCTTTCACCTTCCTCACTCTGTTCTCCCAATTGGCCTGGGCACTGTTTTCCCTGTAGAAAAACACCCCTAGTATCTTGAGACCATCAGGGCAAAGGCTAAAACCCCCAGGGGCCTCCACCCTACCCCGCCATCTTCCTGCGAACATGACAGAGGATTTTTCCACATTCACCTTGGCACCCGTTGCCCTGCTGAACCTCAGTATTGTGTTACTGGCTACCTCAAAGTCCCTATCGGAGGTCAGGAAGAGGGTCATGTCATCCGCATACAGGGCCACTTTTACACCCTCCCCTTTGCACCCAGGCAGGTGCAACCCCATCAAAGAAGGTTCAGAGCGCAGGGCTGCTGCCAGGGGCTCGATCGCCAGAATGTACAGTAGAGGCGACAGAGGGCACCCCTGTCTCACCCCCCCTAGTTGCCTCACTGGTTCAGAGAGACAGCCGTTCACCCCTACTCTACTAAATGCTCCCTCATAAAGCAACCTTACCCAGGCCCTGAAGCCCGACCCAAAGTTCAGTCGCTCCAAAACTGTGGCCAGAAATCTGTGGCTCACTCTGTCAAAGGCCTTTTCTTGGTCAATGCTCAAGAGTGCTAAAGGCAGGTTACGTTGCTCCACCCAGCAAACACAGTCTCTGGTCAGTGCCAAATTCAGAGTCCCCGTTCTACCCGGTACCCCACAAGTCTGGTCTGAATGGATTACCGATCCTATCACCCTCCCTAAACGTAAGGTCAATGCCTTAGCCAGTATTTTATAATCGACTGCCAGGATGGTGATGGGCCTCCAGTTCGCCAGGTTCTCCTTGGGCCCTTTTTTATATAACAGGGTCACCAGCCCTGTTCTCATAGAGGGAGGCAAGCGCCCCTCCTCCAGGCCCTCCTGATACACCCTAACTAGGTCCTCCTTTAGCTGGGGGAGAAAGGCCTTATAGAACTCTATAGGAAGGCCATCTACCCCTGGCGCCTTACCTCCCTTAAGAGAACTCACTGCTTCCTCAACCTCCCTGCAGGTTATCGGCGCTTCCAAGTCCTCCCGATCCCTCCTACATAAGCCCACACCCAGGTTTTTCAAAACTCTTCTACCTCTAAAATTGGAGGCGCCCTGTCACTGAAGAGCTTTTTATAAAATGCAGCTGCCATCTGTAACATCTTATCTGTCTGAGTGACCACCCCCCCTTCAGCCTGTAGGCCCTCGATGATCGCATGTCGCTGGCGGTCCCTAACTGTGGTGAAGAAGAACCTTGTCGGTCTTTCATCTAAGACCCTCTTCCTGACCCCGATTGCAACAGGACTCCCTCTGCCTCCTCCAGGTAGACCTCCCCAGAGACTCCTGCAATAGCCTGGCCCTCTCCCATCCCTCACTTGTAACCAAACTACCTGTACCCCATAGCTCTTGCAGCTCTAATGACAAGCTCTGCACTCGTGCTCGCCTTTGCTCGGCTCTAGCTCTTCCCCAGCAGCTGCAGAAGACAGCCACTCTTTCCTTCACCCCCTCCCACCATGCTCCGTGTGACTCGAAGAGACCACGCAGATTCCTCCACCCCTCATACAACCTCCCAAGAGCTTCCAAAAACACTTTATTTTTAAGATTTGTAGTGTTAAATTTCCACTTCCTCTCGCCTCTCCTTACCCCTCCACCCAAATTTGCCCACACTCCTACCATGCAATGATCTGAGAGCCACATGGGCAAGTGGGTATATCTGCTCAGCTGTACTCTGGCTGGGAAGAATAAGTAATCCAGTCTTGAAGCTGCCCCTCTGCTATTCTGCCATGTGTATTCCCTCACATCTTCCCCCGATGCCCTGAAGGAGTCTTGGAGAGAGAAGCTTGCAACTAATTGTGCAAGTTCTCCCCCCTCTCCCAGAGAGACGTTAAAGTCTCCCCCAAAGACCACCCTGCGGTTTGTAAACAGAATCGGGGCTATGGCCCCCAAAAACCCTTCCCTTTCTGCCAGCTTACTCGGCCCGTATACATTTATTAACCGGAGCGCTACCCCCCTCCACCTCACGTCTACAACCAACACCCTCCCTGGGACCGGAAAGCTAGTAGTTTCCACCTCAAATTCCCAGGAAAAGAACAGAATGCCCACCCCATCCGCCCTCCCATCTCCCACTCCCCATTCTAGTGGACCTGCATCCCACCCCTCTGAAAACCATGACTTATCCCTTTCTTGTTTCAGATGGCATTCTTGGAGGAATAAAACATCGAGAGGCAAGGATCTGACAGACAGGAACATAGCCGCTCTTTTCCTAGGCATCCTAATTCCTCTCACATTTAAAGTGGCCACCCTCAGCCAGTTAGTCCCCCCATTCTCACCCGCTCCCCCCTCAGTGCCCCTCTCCCCTGACCCCCTGTCTCTCCTCATGTTTACCCCCCTCATTAACTACTCTAGGAGACTATTTTCCATCCCCTTCCCTCCCTGCCTGCCTTTTGCCCTCCTCTCTACCACCTGCGTCCACCCCCCTGAGTCTAAAATACCCGCCTCTCCTTCCTCCTCCTTTTCCATTCTGTCCCCCCATGAGGCATTGCCCTCCCCCAGTTCCTTGTCCTCAGTCACTGACCCCATAACAGTCATTGTCCTACTACACTTGACCCCCGGGCCACCGTCCAGGCTCGAGGCTTTGCGGCGGCTTAAGCTCAGTGACCCTGAAAGTCTTTGCTGCTCTCCCGCTCGAGATCTTCCACTGGTGTTCTCCTGTGTAGTGGCCTGTATATGTTGCCCCCTACCCTCCATTGCACCTGTAAGGAGCTCGCTGATATCAAAGTCTGACCAGTACTGGGACGTAGATGCTTCCTCTTCCTTCGTATCCTGAATGTGCTCTTTTTCCCCAACTTTCCTTCTCTCTCTCAGCACTTGTTTCCGATCGGGGCAGTCCTTCCCTTGCTCTCTGACTTTGGTTCTCATAGGGCCTTCGTTAATTATCTCTGTCACATCAATCTCTGACCACTCCTGTGATGGGGATAACTGATTGATGACTGTTTTGAGTGGGCCTTGCTGTGTAGCGCTCCCCTCATCTTCCTCCTCCAAATCTCCCTTCGAGTCACTCTGCTGCTGCTCCTCCAGCGAGATCAACATTTCCTCTGCCTCCAGTGGTTGACCCTGCAGGCTTCCAACTGAACTCCTAGAAGCTTCCTCAGGGTCCGCCAGCAAAGTACCAGACTCCACCTGCAGAGCATCGTCCTCCCTAAAGAGACTTGCAAAAGTCCTTTTCCTCTGCGGGCACCCTCTATACAGGTGTTCTTCACTTCCACACAGGCTGCATCTTTTTGGAGCCTTGCATTCTGCAGAGCTATGGTCAGTCATGCTGCAAAAACGGCAGCGAAGACCCGGGCAGCTTGACTTAATGTGCCCCTGTCCTCCACACCTCCGACAATACATAGGCTGCCCGGGGTAATGAAGGAAGCCACGGTTTGGCCCAATGGAAAAACTTCCAGGAGGATGTATGATGCTTCCTCCCATCGTCTTCAACCTAACGAGAAATCGTCTCTTCCCATTCCATATTCCATGCCTGTCCCTCAGCCGCTCTCCTCCTCTGACAGCCTCGCAATACCGAGTGAGAAAGGCCATCACGCCTCCGTCCTCCACAAAGGGATTATACACATGCACCGCCAGGGGAGAAAATCCTGGGTGAACACCGGCTGTAGGTGCAAACCTTGCAGATATGCATGTTCTTTCTTTTTTTCCCAGGCCTCATAAAATGCAACACAGTCTTTTAAGCCAAAAAAGGTCAAATCAAAAAATCCTACCGTGGCAAAATCTTGCAGACAGAAAACCGCAGTAGCTGGGATCTTGAAGATTTCTTTTAACAATTCCAACACAACAAAATCTCTTCCAAAGCGTTCTTTGACCGTTGCAGCTGCATCCTCTTTCACAGACATCCGCACCGTATTCCTCAACCGCACCATTCTGGCCGGCGTCGTCGCCTCCTCTTCCAGCATAGTGCCCGATAAGAACAGATACTACACTTGATCTTAGCCAAAAGGCCGAGAAGCAATGCCGTAATCACTCTGTGAGAGGACGGCCGGAAACGGAAAAGCGAGATGAGGTCATGGTGAGAGCGTCAAAGGTCACAAACTATCAAGTAGACATGGACGGTTTGACCAGTGCGGGACCAAACAAAATGGACCATGCCACTCCACGATGCAATATCAGCGTGCAACACTTTTCAGCGTAACAAGCAAAGCATTGTTCCCACCAAAAAACGATCAAATGATACTTTATTGATGTCTTTCTCTCAGCTCGAAGGCCGCTGGAGTGCCGTTGGTCGAAACCCCGTGTGGAGGCCAAACTGATCTTTCTACTCACATTTGAACATTTGGGATTTATGTTTTCTTCTGCTATGTTTTTGTGTGCCCTTCGCAATGTTATATTACACATTGGCTTTTCGTGTAAAGGGAACAATGTGTATGCATTGTCAATGTGTGCCCAACCAACGCTGACACCACACCTAGCTTTGTTTCTCTGTCTCAGTGAAGGACGCTGAAGTCTCTTGTTTCAGAGTAGCTAATCAAACGCGGGGCCAGACAGACCTTTTTATTCTCTTATGAACGCAAATCGTGGCTTTTTTCTTTTCTTTTCTTTTCTTTTTCGGATCCATTGGGTCCAAAGTTTAACTTTGGCTCTGTACTTTTAATAATTCAGGCTAATCTCGCTTTTCTCTTACACTGAACAAGTGAGCTTGAAGTGAAGACGAAATCCTTTGTGAGCAAGTAGGAAATCCTGCGTGTTTAGGTGATGGCGTCCACTTCAGTAGCAGATACGGTTCTTTATTTCTATCTCTGTCGGATCGCTGAACGCCATATTTCCTTTGTCTTAGTTTGATACAGCGCTTCATTTCTATTTGTGAGCTCGGAGGATGCCGTGTGGTCTTTGTCTTAGTTTGATACAGCGCAAGAAAATTCAACTTGTGTAACAGAAATTCCAGTTTCAAAGTTCAGAAAAATAGGAGTCTGCTCTAAGAGATATTTAACATTTAATCTATACTGTTTTCACATTATTCATGAAAATATGTCATCGGTGGTAAACCATTTAGTTCCTGTTACATATATTTATTGAAATACTTAGTGGTATAGAGTTTGTGATGGAATTGACAGCAAATTAGAAAATTCTTCTTTTAAGAGAATTTGTCATTAGTGTTGTCGACACTTGCATTATTCGTTAAACAAAATTCAGTCATAAAATAATCAACCAAAGTCGAGTTGCCCTTTATGAATAATAATAATAATAATGACAATATGTTAAATAACTGTTTTACCCTTATAGTATATTTTTCAATATTCTAGTATGTTTCTTATATATCAAAATACTTATATGAGTTTCCTGGCCTTTGTGTGACCCAGGAGAGAGCATATGAGGTTACTAAAAGTGTTGATGCTGCAGAGGCCACAAAGAGCACCCAGCTGTAACAAAATAATGAGACTAAGGACCTTGAAGATAGACTAAAGCCAAGTTTCTACCAGTAAAAAGATATCAAAAGGCTCTGTGAGATAATGGTTGCAAATAGTATCCATTGGTTACAAAAATAACAAAGGGGCACAGAAATGAGGTAATGCCAGATAACAAACTGTATAGAAGAGGAGGTTTTGGACTAAGACAGTCAGAACGGACAGCTGGCCGGTCTCATGTTTGTTGGTGTTCAATAAACTACAATTTTGGCATCTGGAACTCAAGACTCTGAGAGTTTTCTTACAACTTAGAGAGATTCATCGTGATATTCCACGACATATCTTTGGCGCCCAACGTGGGGCTGGCATTGAGGTCAAGGGGGCAGAGGTCGCTGGTGGGACGGCTTGCACGAATCGCACAGAAACACCGGCGCCAGAAACTGAGGTAAGCATCTTTGCTTAAGGTGTTTTTGTGTTATCTGTGGTAGCGAGTCCCGGTAAGTGGCTTCCCTAAGACTTTTGCCAGTCCGGACATAGAATAATTTGAACTAATTGGCTAAAATAGAGGCGAGTTCCAGATTTCAAAAATAGGGGGGTGGGATTGTTTAAAGAGAGTTTAAGAAAGTTTATTTGAAGAAGGTAGAAAAAGCCTGGGGGTGAGTCGAGAAGCGACGTCGTGTGAAAATTCCCGGTTAGGTGCATTTATTCAAGGTTTTGCCAGAAGAGTGGCTGAAAATCCTGTACAGGTGAAAATCCTAACACGGGTGGAGAAGTGAAAATTCGCGCAAAATTCCTCCAGGTGTTAGATTAAGTTATTTATTGCAGTGTTTGACGGAACCCGGACTGTGCAGAAAACTGGGAATTGTTGAACTATGTGTGCATGTTTGAGATTATGAATAATGTGCATGACTAACTATGTTGTTGGTGCATGTGTGCTTGCGGTACTAAATGCGCTGTTGTTGTGTTTATTCAAATGCATGATTGCAATGTTGATGATGTATTGTGTGCAAAGGCAGAATAATACAGAGAATCAGGTGCACTAAGCAGGAAATGCTAAATGAGAGTAAAAGTGGAAAACGAATTGAAACAGTGAATTGAATAAAACAATTGTTGAAAAAGTATAAAGACGCAAAATGGCACCTGCTCCTCTGATATCTCCCTGCCTTGCTCTCACTCACTGGTCAGCTGAACGGACAGCTCTGTGAGTGAGGGGAAGGGGAGATTCAGAAGAGAAAAAAAAAATAGAATAATTGGTAAAAAGATAAAGAAAAGGCAAAAAGTTTTCCATTACAGTGAACAAGACTAGAGAAAAATGCAGAGACAAGCAAGTTTTGTAAAGTTGGAGATCAATGCAGATCTGAAGAGTGGGAGAGAGAATTGGAGAATAAACTGATAGTGTCAAAGGGAAGCGATCATTTTTGGAAAGAATCAGAGTACATAGATTACGCAGGGCAGAAGAGAAAATTAACTGTAAAAAAGGAGTTAATGAGAACCTTAACTGAAGTGGTGAATTTAGGAGAAATAGAACAAGAATGGCCGTTTGTTGACTGGAAAGAAATTGCAGCAGGTAACATTTCTCTCTCATACAGTACGCTAGAGACTAAGTGCTGTGAAGAGCTGTAGGGGAGGGGCTGCTAGAGCGAGAATAGGGAGCTGTAAAGGGAGGGCTGTGAGCATGCACAGAAACAGAGAGACTTTTTTTTCCTTGTCTCAGTTTTCCTCATGAAACAGAAATCATAATGTGGAAATAAGCTGTTACTGAATTTGAGAGGAGACTAACTGAGAGAAGAAAAGATATAGAATTAAAAAGATGAATAATAGAAACACAGGGAATGAGTGATCATTTCTGGAGTTATGAACAAATTAAATACAGTCAAAAATGTTAAGGTGATATTTAAAAGGGAGAGTAAAGGAGAATTAGCACCAATGTAGAAATTGTCTTGAACAGAGACCCAAAATGGATGTGACAGCTGTGGGTGGAAGTACATGAGTTTTAATATAAAAATAATTAACAGATATAGCGATCAACCACTGTAAATAATAGGAGAGAGAGGGATAAAAAGAGGAGAGCAAAAGGAGGGGCAGAAGTAATAGGTTTGTTTTAGTATAATATTTTTTGAGAGCTCTGTGTTTATAAAGGCCTTGTGTTTGTAAAAAGTGTGAAAGTTTCTGTGTTTGTGAGAGTATCTGTGTTTGAAAGTATGGGAAGTATGACTGAAGTGTGATTGCGTATGGAAGTGTATGTTATATGAGCCCAATAAATATAAATCAAGATAGAGAGGTTGATCCTTTGCTGCATAACTAATGAGGAGTATGTATGAAATTTACATAAAAGAAAATCTATTTAGACTATTTTCATCAATATAAGAGGCAGAAGAGATCTGATGATTAAAAACAAAGAGGGCACTTAATAAATATTATGATTGTAGAATGAAAACCAATGATAAAAAATATATGTGTATGTCTGTGTAAGTGTGTGTGTGTGTGTGTGTGTATAAGGATAAATATAATACAGTATAAACAAACAAATAGCTTTAAAACAAAAATGTGCATGAAATCAAAAAGTTAACCCTTAGCGGACTGGACAATGTTTATTCTTGGGCTGTTCTTTTCATGCCATGAAGGAAGCCTGATGTAAGATTAACTAAACTGAGCAGGAGCAGCTGTTGAATGGACATGTGTCAGATCATAACTCCTTTTATATCAAAGTGATGAGTAAGAATATTTAGATTATAAAAAAGTGATAACTTTAAAGTGATTGAATTGCATTTGGGAAATCACATTATCTGGACAAACAATAAAGCTTTGAATCTAGTGTATTGCGCTAAACTAAAGTCAAATAAGTAATTGGATTTTAAACCAAGGTTGTATTTAAGATAAGTGTTGTTATATTAAAGCAAATGGCAAAAGAGGACCAAAGATATGATAAAATAAGAAAATTATATTTTGTATCTTATGCAGTTAAACCTTAAATGTGAAAACTTCACATTCATGTGTCTGTTTTATGTTCTGTCTGGTCCAGTTTTTGAGAGAATTCTATTTTAACATTATTAAATTAAACACAAGAAAGTTGTTTTTGAATTTTCTATGATTTTAAAAATGTCTGGAGAACAATTTAAATGTGAGTGCAGCGTTATCGGTGTAAACTTGATCAACCAACAAAAGATAGGCAGAGATTTTTTATTTTTGTTAGGGACTGTCTGATGAGGGCATTGAGGATGACTTTGAGGGGAAACAGGCCTCTCTTGATGTCTTCAGACAGACAGAAAGGGGCCCCGACTTTAGAAAAAGATAGAAAGCAGATAGATAGCTATTTTATTTTTATTTTATTTATTTTTTGTTTGGTATACACAGAATAGGTCTTGGTTGATCGTGGATACACTGAGAAGCTGCATTTGAGACTAAAATTAAAGGAACATAAATTTAAGAATGATTTGGATCATTTAAAAATTAGTCTTTGGGGCGGTGAAGCCCATGGAGAAAGGTTAAGATTAAATTGAACATCATAACTTCCTCATATATGAATGTTAATAAGTTCATATTCATGTGTCTATTCTGTGTTTCTTTTGTCATCACTATGTGTGTTGTTTCACTAACTCATTCTGGAACTAGTTTCTCACCATTGCAGACGGCTGAGAAAGATGATTTTATAGAAGTTACTAATGCTGCAGGAGGAAATCAGGACACAAAGAAGACTGAAAATGATGTGACTGATCTGATATATCCTCCTGCGCTCATTACTGCTGGTAATCATTATTGATTTGCCATTTATAATGTGGATTAAAATTTCTCTGGAAAAGTTTATTTCAGTCTTATACGATCACTTTATGATTTTCCAGAATGACATCAATGGGGTTTAATGCCCGTGTTTAAATTGTTCTGAGGGTCTAAATTTAAATCCAGCAGCTAACCACTGATTTATTGATTTGAAGAGTAAATATTACAAACATGTGGCAAAGTTATAGAGTTACCTATTGGATTGGTTACTCCCCCAAATTTTCCAGAGAGTACCCTCATAATAAAGAAAAGAAAAAAAAAGGAGCTTAGTGTGTGCTACAAAGTGCTGATTGAGTGTCTATTTCTATTACTACTATTTTAGTTTGCCATAGTTAATACATGAAAGTGTAATTTTAGAGGTATAATAGTGATAACTGTTAAAAGATGATGAAACATTTGGATAAAAAATAAATAAATAAAAAAATAATGTAAGAGTCATGAGAAATTAAAAGTACGTAGTGTATCTTACTGAGCAATTATTTCAAAACACAAGAAAAGAGATATGTTTTTAGATATGTTTGTCTTTAAGACTTTATTCTGTTTAATCTTTTACTTTTCTGTTAGTTTAAAAACTTGATTTATATTATTTTATTAGATAGAATGGAAGTTCCTTCACCTGAGAAAGAAATGGAGAAAGTAGTAATAATAAATTATTACTTAATAATAAAAAAGGGATTATAATATATTAATAATAAGATAGGTGTTGTAAATGTAAAGCTCTGCATGAACAGAAGGCTAAAAATAAGTTGAATTGATTATATAGAGAATGTCAAAAAATACATTGTGTTCTGTTTTATTAAAGATTAGAAGGTTATTTGTATGTTGTTTGAATGGACAGAAGAAAGTAAGATGAGAGTAGTTTTTGATGAGAGTAGTTTTTGTTTTTAAATGGTGTGAGATGAGAAAGTTTGAAAGCAGTTAATATAATCAGTTATTATAAATATCACTATTTTTACTGTTGAAGAATAAATTAAATGTATTATTGTGAAACAGTGTAATGCCCCACTCCTCACTCTCAGTCTAAAATTGATAAGTGTCTGCTTGAAACAGAAACACAAGAGCAGAATTTGAAGAAATATTCATAAGTGTTTTATTTCATTTTATTTTGGTTTGATTTTATTTTTATATGTAAAATGATGCGCTTTGACAATAATGTTAGATAGGGTGATATGAAGGAGTTCAAACAGCTCTCCTCATCAATGATTCAAGATTTTATATATTAAGAGGGCAATCTAAAGTTAAGGGTTTATACTAAAGAAAAGAGATTAAGTTGAAAATTCATCTGAAAGAATAAATGTAGGTTCAAAAACTATCTAGAGACTATTATTGAATTGATGTGATGTTTTTAATTAAGCTTCCTAGAAGCTTGAGAGGCCTTGTTCTGATGTTAGTCCCCACATAGTTTTGTGTAACATTTGCTAAAGTAGCAGAAATAAAACCTGAATGGAAATTAATTATCTATAAATGAGTTCAATTTTAGCATATTTTACTTTTACTTTGGACAATTTTAATAGATTGATGAATTTTTAATAATGCTTTTTTGAATTTAACCATGTTTTGAATTGTCTCCATATTTAAGCATTTGTAGATGTTCCATTGGCTGTGTCGGTTCTCTGGTGATACTCCCTAAAAAAGAAAATATCTGTTTACTGATACCAAATTATTAAGGATTGAGGACTGAGCAGCATCAAGACCAGTGGCAAGAGGTGACGACCCAATGACGGGTAAGACTTGACAATGGCATAAAAGGTTAAGCAACCAAAGCAGGGGCGTCACCGCCCTGGAGACCTGACTAAGAAGGTTTGAAAGGGGTTTAAGGAAGTGGATGAATGCTCTTAGATCAGAAGCATCAAAAGGGAGGTCTAGAAGAGACCTGCTCAAAAATTTAAAAGTTCCACTGAACCCGACAGCATTTTAATAACCACTTTACTAAAATAACTTATCACAGTGTTAAATACTAAGCATTCTGTCACTGTGTTGTCAGGGATCATACCCTGTGTAGAGGATTATTTATAGATTGTTTTGGGGGTAAAGTTTTGAGAACCGTTGCAGACAAAGGAGTGCTTGACGTTTTATAGAAGTATTAAACAAACATGGGGAATGTTTGTATGATAATGAATTTAGACTGGAAGATGATTTATTACTTTTACTTATGCTTTAATTGAACTCATATACATTTTAAAAGTAATGAAGAATGGAAAAGATACATGGTGGTGACTAAAGATTAAGATTGCTTGTCTTGTTTGTTTGTAACAATATAAATGGAATTAATTAAGAAATAGGGTGCAGGGTTGGCTACAATTGGTATAATAATTGAAACAACAATTTGTGAGAGGGAATAATATAATATTGTGTGTTACCATTGATTAAATAAAAAACCAGATGAAGTACTGATCAATGTAAATGGCCCAATGCAACAGAAAGACCAAACTGGGAGGAAATTGATTCCTCCAATGATATGTTATATATTTGATAATTATTTTATTGATTTAATACTCTGAATTACTCTGATATAGTCTGAAACTATGAAAAACAGCTTAGCTTGCAGGGAAAATTAATTAATGTGATACAGACATTGAGAGTCCTCGGAAACAGGAGGAAATGAAATGTATGTGATAAGTGAATGAGTAGGGAGTTTTAAGATAAGGAACGCCTGTGGTAGTTTACCTCCTCTGTGGAGAATTATAGCCTTTTGTGAATGACCCTTTCTGTGAATGACCATGAAAAATGTTGTGTATAGATACTAAAGGGATGATCTAATGTTTTTAATTGGAACAAAGTCAGGCTATGCCTGGCTCCTGCCTGGAGGAGGCAGAGGACCCATGTGTTATTTAGTGCTAGAAATGAGATGCAACAAATGTGTGTGTAGCAAATGACTCTAATAAGGGAAATCATTTAATATATTAATCAAATGAATGCAGAAAGTAATGATTGTTAGTTAATATAAAACATGTAACCATATGAGGTGATTACAGTGTTCTTTATATATATAAAATGAAATAGTCATGCTGTTGCCATCATTGAAGCAAGTTAGGACAGGATGACCAGCTGAAGGAGAGAAGGTGGAAAACAATTGCGGCCTACAATACCAATGAATAAGAAAGACATATTAATATGGATGTTATTACTGACATACTTGGGACAAGTGTTGCCCCCAATGATGGGGCCTACCAGAGAAACGTCCCAAGAAGGACCAGGATCACCAGATGAACAATTCTAAGAAAGCATACTGCAGAGTGGGTTCCCTACAATCAGCCTTGGGGATCTTGGATAGCCTTTCCAATGAAGCTGACCTAAAACAAAATACTCCAGAATGTGAATTAAGAAAGTACAGAGCACTTGAGGGACTGTATTGAAGAAACTATGAATATGGACTTCCCAACGATGAATACGAGGCAAGATTCAGACAAAGAAGAGCAGCAAGCACAAAACTAAGAACCCGAGGAAGAAGAAGATCAGCAGGAACCGGCTACAGAATCTGAGGAAAGAGAAGAGGAAGTAGAAGGATAAGCTGAAAGTAGGGGAAGAGCACGCTACGGCAGAAAAAGGGATTGAAGTGCCGCAGTAGAGCAGGAAAGCATAGAAAGTGAGACGGAAGTACATGTCACAGAAGAACAGGACCAAGAAGGTGAAGAAGGAGAGAGACAAGAAGAAAGTGATCGTCCTGCTAAAACAGATTCAGAAGCAACTGAAGGAAATGAAACAGGCCAACAAGCGCAGTTGTTCGAGGAAGAGTTGTGGCACATGGAGAAAGAATGGAAGCTCAAGGAGGTATTAGTGTTGATGATGCTGTTACTAACATATTTGGGACAGGTATTGCCTCCTATACAGGGCCTACCGGACAGGCGATCAAGGAAGGCCCAGACTCTCCAGGTGAAGGACTGTCACAACGACTATGGTATGATGAATTTCCTACAATTGACATCTCAGACCTTCAATGTTATTCCCCCGAATGAGCAGAGACTAGAGTCAAGTCAAGTCAAGTGGTTTTTATTGTCGTTTCAACCATATACAGTTAGTACAGTACACAGCAAAACGAGACAACGTTCCTCCAGGACCATGGTGCTACATAAAAACAACAAAGGACCAACATAGGACCACATGAGACTACACAACGAAATAAAATACCTATATAAACTACCTATATAAAGTGCACGTGCAAACATGTGCAAAAAGTACGGGACAGTACAACAAATTACTGACAATGAACAGGACAATAGACAGTGCAGCGCCGACCAGTACTCAGTAGTGCAAAAAGATGACAGTTTCTAAAAATGTAAACATAACATACTATGAGATAATGTTCTATGCACATAGCAGTTACTGAGGTAGCAGACAGTTATAAAGTGACAGTAATTAAAGTGCAACTCAGGACACGTGTGTGTCAAACCAGACTCTGAGTATTGAGGAGTCTGATGGCTTGGGGGAAGAAGCTGTTACACAGTCTGGCCGTGAGGGCCCGAATGCTTCGGTACCTCTTGCCAGACGGGAGGAGGGTAAAGAGTTTGTGTGAGGGGTGTGTGGGGTCGTCCACAATGCTGGTTGCTTTGCGGATACAGTGTTTTTTGTAAATGTCTTTGATGGAGGGAAGAGAGACCCCAATGATCTTCTCAGCTGTCCTCACTATCCTCTGCAGGGCTTTGCGGTCCGAAACGGTGCAAGTCCCAAACCAGGCAGTGATGCAGCTGCTCAGGATGCTCTCAATAGTCCCTCTATAGAATGTAGTGAGGATGGGGGTTGGGAGATGTGCTTTCCTCAGCCTTCGAAGAAAGTAGAGACGCTGCTGGGCTTTCTTGGTGATAGAGCTGGTGTTGAGGGACCAGGTGAGGTTCTCCGCCAGGTGAACACCAAGAAATTTGGTGCTCTTGACAATCTCCACAGAGGAGCCGTCGATGTTCAGCGGAGTGTGTTCACCTTGTGCTCTCCTAAAGTCAGCAACCATCTCTTTTGTTTTGTCGACATTCAGGGACAGGTTGTTGGCTCTACACCAGTTCGTCAGCCGCTGCACCTCCTCTCTGTATGCTGACTCGTTGTTCTTGCTGATGAGACCCACCACGGTCGTGTCATCGGCGAACTTGATGATGTGATTCGAGCTGTGCATTGCTGCACAGTCGTGAGTCAGCAGAGTGAACAGCAGTGGACTGAGCACACAGCCCTGGGGGGCCCCAGTGCTCAGTGTGGTGGTGGTGGAGATGCTGTTCCCGATCCGGACTGACTGAGGTCTCCCAGTCAGGAAGTCCAGGATCCAGTTGCAGAGGGAGGTGTCCAGGCCCAGCAGGTTCAGCTTTCCAATCAGGTGCTGGGGAATGATTGTGTTGAATGCTGAGCTGAAATCTATGAACAGCATTCGAACGTATGAGTCCTTATTGTCTAGGTGGGTGAGGGCCAGATGGAGGGTTGTGGTGATGGCATCGTCCGTTGAACGGTTTGAACGATACGCAAACTGCAGTGGGTCTAGTGAGGGGGCAGCTGGGTCTTAATCTGCCTCATGACGAGCCTCTCGAAGCACTTCATGATGATGGGTGTAAGTGCGACGGGACGGTAGTCGTTGAGGCAGGACACTGAAGACTTCTTTGGCATGGGGATGATGGTGGTGGCCTTGAAGCACGTTGGAACAACGGCGTTGCTCAGAGAGATGTTGAAGATGTCGGTAAGAACATCTGCTAGCTGGTCTGCACATCCTCTGAGCACTCTGCCAGGAATGTTGTCTGGTCCAGCAGCCTTCCGTGGGTTGACTCTACGTAGAGTTTTCCTCACATCTGCCGTGGTAAGACAGAGCACCTGGTCGTTGGGAGGAGGGGTGGACTTCCTCGCCATCACGTCGTTCTGCACTTCAAACCGAGCGTAGAAGTCGTTCAGCGCATCTGGAAGGGAGGCATCTTTGTCACAGGCAACTGATGTTGTCCTGTAGTTGGTGATGGCCTGGATGCCCTGCCACATGCGCCGCGTGTCACCGCTGTCCTGGAAGTGACTGTGGATTCTCTGGGCGTGTGCGCGCTTTGCCTCTCTGATTGCCCGTGACAGTTTGGCCCTAGCTGTTCTTAGGGCTGCCTTATCGCCTGCTCTGAAGGCGGAGTCTCGGGACCTCAGCAGCGTGCGCACCTCCGCAGTCATCCACGGCTTCTGGTTGGAGCGTGTGGTGATGGTCTTGGAGAAAGTGACATCATCAATGCACTTGCTGATGTAGCTGGTCACTGATGCTGTGTATTCCTCCAAGTTGGTAGAATCGCCATATGTTGCAGCCTCCCTGAACATGTGCCAGTCAGTACACTCAAAACAGTCCTGAAGAGCAGAGATGGCTCCTGCTGGCCAGGTTTTCACCTGCTTCTGAAGCGGTTTTGTGCGCCTGACGAGCGGTCTGTATGCTGGAATTAACATAACAGAGATGTGGTCTGAGTAGCCGAGGTGGGGGCGGGGCTCCGCCCGTCACGCCTGGGATGTTTGTGTAAACAAGATCAAGCCGTTCAGCCCTCTCGTTGCAAAGTCCACATACTGATGGAATTTAGGGAGCACTGTCTTGAGATTTGCATGGTTGAAATCTCCGCGACAATAAACAGTCCGTCGGGGTGAGCGTTCTGCAGTTCGCTCATAGCCCCATACAGTTCACAGAGCGCTTCCTTAGCGTTAGCGCTGGGGAATGTAAACTCCGGTTATGCAAACAGTGGTGAATTCCCGTGGTAGATAAAAAGGTCTGCATCTAACAGTCACAAGCTCCAACAGCGATGAACAGTAACTAGAGACTAACATAGAGTTCTTGCACCATTCCGTGTTGATGTAAACACACAAGCCACCACCGCGAGTCTTACCGCAGAGAGCTGTATTTCTGTCGGCACTAAACGAGGCGAGCCCGTCTAGCTGAATGGCGGCATCCGAACTCTGTCGCTGAGCCACGCCTCCGTGAAAACAAAGACGCAGCAGTCTCTAAACTCACGCCGCGTAGCCTGCTGGAGTCGGATATAGTCCAGTTTATTGTCCAGGGAGCAAACATTTGAGAGCAGGATAGACGGAGAGCCGGCCGGCTAGGGTTTGTTTTAGCCTAGCATGGACCCCCGCCTCTTTCCGGCTTCGCTCGCGACACCGCTTACGACGCCCTCTCCCCGCCACCGGCATCAGGCGACGCCGAGGGCTGGAGGCCTGGTCTCCGCAGCAAGCCGAGTACGCTAGCAGCCTCCTGCAGGTCATCATGCAGCTTGGTTTTTGCATGATTCTTATATTTGAGTAGTGTCTGGCGATGGTAGACACGAACACTGGTTGCTCCGATGTCCATGTGTTGCAAAAGTCGGGCTTTTTTAACAAAAATAGCACCGTTGTGGATCCGGAGTGGCCGCTGCGTGCTACCGCGCCGCCATCTTGGATCTCATAGTAGATAACATAGCACGAGAAATCAGAAAGAAGCGAAGGCCTGGATCACTAAACAAAGGTGAACCCGAAAAGCAAAGAATCTGGATAAGCAATTTGACTAAGCAGAACAAACCGAAGAATCGGCCTCAAAAGACACCTGTCAAAATAATCACCCAAAGACTGAAAAAGCAAATAAATTTAGAAAATGATATGGAACCCATAGAGTCAGCAGGAACAGAGGAACTATTACAATATGCAACTCAAAATGACTGGTATAAATGGGCCAGATATACAGCTAAGCAAGCAAAAATGACAAACTGTGTAATGTGCTCACCCACTCCATTGAAAAAATTTGTAGTAGTCCCAAATCAGTATGATTATAAGCATTGCGCTGAGTATTATGCCAAAAAATTGTGGTAAAACAGGGAGAACAGTGTACTGCCCAGCAGAATGTTTGGCATTCTTGGGTCATCCGGAATATGATAAATATTATAAGATGATAGGGTGGGGAGATGAATGCAAAAAATTAGACGTATGTGTGGATAATGAGAAAAAGAAAGCCCATTATCATATAAAATAAATTGTCAACTGGAGTATGAATGCTTTAACAAAACTAAAGGAAAAACGAATGTAGGACAATTTAAGGGCAATTGTGCAGTAATATGGCATTTAGATGATGAAATGTTTTTTAATAATAATGTGATTAGGTTTAGATTTAGATTGCTGTATATACATACATACCAAATAATACATCCCCAGAAGGAACTTTTACCCAGGCGATGAGGAAACTGCATGACCTGAGAAAGGAAGTTAAATCTAATGTAGGGAGAGATCAGCGGTTTGGGCAATGGTTTGATGATCTTTTTGGTTCATGGAAGTTGGGGCTAATGAAAATAGGTATAATAGTAGTTATGGGACTGACCCTATTTGCATTATTGTTATGTTGTATTATACCCATTCTGAGATCAATTATGACTAGAACGGAGGTTAAGCAAATGGTAACCGTATCAATGATGACAACGGAAACAAGTGTTGCAACCAGACAATATACCATTGGGCCAGGATTGGATGAACTTGATGAGATTTACTGAGAAGCAATCAAGAAAATAACAATGTAAGAGAATTTTATTTTTGAACACTTTTCTCATGTTTTTGATAGTAAGGGAGACAGCAAGACTATTGTACTTTAATTTTACATAACAAAATAGGTAGCATCTCAAGAAAGGAGTTAGAGGGTGTTTTGTTTGTTATTTTTGACATATTCCCCTATTATCAATGTAACCAATTTCTTATTACTTATTGGTGAAGTATATCTTTAGTACACTGTATCTAACCAAATAGAAGTAGCATTTTTGATGATTATGGTTCCATATAATGTATATGTGAAGTTATTGCCAAGAGAAGACATATAAGAGCTATATTTGAAGACAGGAGCGACGAGCACCTCAGTGCTTGGCTGCAAGAGCAAATAGACTCAACTGGTGGTTTAAAAACCCGCTGTCTGCTCCAACACACCACCAGATAGCGCTCCAGGCTACCGGAATTGTCTGTGAGTTCCTCTGGCAACGAAGGATAAATATTACTATGTTACTTTTAATAGTGTTTTGTTAAAGCATATATATATATATATATATATATATATATATATATATATATCTTCTACTCAATGGATAATCAATTGTACTCTACATCACGGAAGGCTTTACATTTGCATGCACATGCTTATTACAAATGAGTTGATTTCTGTCACCCACACCCAGGAACAGTGATAGCTAGAGGACTGGGATCTTTTACTCCTTCCTAGTTAAGTGTGGATGGAGAGGTTTGGTCCCAAGTTCTGCAGAGTGCAGCCCCATAAAAATGGCATGGCTAGCTTGTGTGACTGCACTCTGGTTTGAGGGAAATAGAGTGTGAGACTTTTTTAAGTCTCAGAGGTGGGAATATATAGTATATTTTTCAATATTCTAGTATGTTTCTTATATATCAAAATACTTATATGAGTTTCCTGGCCTTTGTGTGACCCAGGAGAGAGCATATGAGGTTACTAAAAGTGTTGATGCTGCAGAGGCCACAAAGAGCACCCAGCTGTAACAAAATAATGAGACTAAGGACCTTGAAGATAGACTAAAGCCAAGTTTCTACCAGTAAAAAGATATCAAAAGGCTCTGTGAGATAATGGTGGCAAATAGTATCCATTGGTTACAAAAATAACAAAGGGGCACAGAAATGAGGTAATGCCAGATAACAAACTGTATAGAAGAGGAGGTTTTGGACTAAGACAGTCAGAACGGACAGCTGGCCGGTCTCATGTTTGTTGGTGTTCAATAAACTACAATTTTGGCATCTGGAACTCAAGACTCTGAGAGTTTTCTTACAACTTAGAGAGATTCATCATGATATTCCACAACACCCTCAGCTTTAATGGGAAAAGCTGAACTGATTATAAATGCTTTCTTTTTTTATTTGTATTTTTATTTTGGAAATATCCCTTTCACATGTAAGCACATCCTGGCGTTTAGTTTTTTTTTTAACCCAGTATTTATATGTCCATCTTCTGTTTCCTCCCTGTGCTTTCATATAATTGTTAATTGACTGAATTTTTCACTATTCTTAACATCAGTAAGATTGGAGGGAAAGCAGAATCCGTTGTCAGCATGTCTTTCTTCATCTTGTGGGGTTTTAAAGATAGCATCATTGAACTTTAACGTTTATGTTTCTTACGTTGAAATGATCAGTGACAACGCAAGGCTTTCTTTTACGGAGGGACATGCATACGAATGTTACAATATTTAAACGTGTTTTTGATCGTGTTCACGTTAAGTGAGGATTCCGTTTCTACAGATGGAGATGCAAATGAGAAATAAACAAGACCATTGCTTAGGATTCAAAATATTGTATAAAAGAAAGCGAGCCTTTCAACATTGTTTAATGCTGTCTTAAAATCTAAACAGTGCAAAACGAATGATCAGGTTGGCGTTTATGGAAGCACCTCAATTGAGAGCACGCCGACAAACACAACAGAGATAGTTTCTTTTTAAACGAATGACCAGGAGAGCGCGGACGCAGTCCCCACTACCAGAAATTATGCAGTCGAGATTCCCACATTTGGGGAATTCGCAAGGTCAGCACAACCGAAGTGCAATGCCGAGCCTCACCCTGGGTGAACCACCTTCATGATCATAGTGTCTCCCTACCAGGTAAGTATAAGTGCAAGGGTTTTGGGGCAGAGGGCCCATTCTCCTCTTTACCATTCATACCAACGTTGTCCTCATACACAAACAAATCATCCACAACTCCTAGTGCATGAATGCGCTTTGCAATTAAACAGGCGTGTACACAAACTTTAAACCCCAACTTTTATTGCTACCAAGTCTGTGTATTAGTTCTCTGCCTTGTGACAGTTTGTGGTCTCAGGAGTGAACGACAACAGCACTATACCATTCGCTTTCGGCCGACGAGTCGGCGTTTCGTTCACGGACACGCAATCACACACCTGAACAAGAGCTAAAGTAAAGATTCCTTATTTGCCCGCTCTCAGACGCTTATTGAATTAATGAACAAAGATCTCTGCCTTTCATAACAAATGTTGATCCCCCGAAAGGGAAGCGCACCGTGCCTGGAAATACTGCAATACCAAGTCGATACGTAGAGTGGACGGAGCAAGCCCCTCTTCCATCTCCCAGGCCCAAAAATCCATTTAATATATGGTCCCCGGATAGGGGACGTATCAGATATTAAACTGATAAGAACAGATTTTTTCTTTCGAAAAAATTTTATTGTCACTCTTTTTCTTTTTTCCACAATTTTTCTTTTCAAATATGTTTTCACACAATCTTACCATTTTCCTTTAACCAATAAAACAACACATATACACACAACTTCATAATATTTGCAAAATAAAAAGGACAATTAACAAGACAAATTTAAGACACTAGTAAAATCATAAAAAATCTTAAAAGTCCATATTTTTCAATTGTGTGCTTAAAAGTCCCTATTTTTCAATTGTGTGTTAAAAGTAATGTTTTAAAAATAATAAATAAAAACAACTTGGTGCCAATTTAAAATGCCATCTATTGTTCAA
>NW_026266344.1:0-33997 GCF_025860055.1 Xyrauchen texanus
CTGGCCTGGCCCTGGCCTGGCCTGGCCTGGCCTGGCCTGGCCTGGCCTGGCCCTGGCCCTGGCCTGGCCTGGCCTGGCCTGGCCTGGCCCTGGCCTGGCCTGGCCTGGCCTGGCCTGGCCCCTGGCCTGGCCTGGCCTGGCCTGGCCCTGGCCTGGCCTGGCCTAGCCTGGCCTGGCCTGGCCTGGCCTGGCCCTGGCCTGGCCTGGCCCTGACCTGGCCTGGCCCTGGCCTGGCCTGGCCTGGCCTGGCCTGGCCCTGGCCTGGCCTGGCCTGGCCTGGCCTGGCCTGGCCCTGGCCTGGCCTGGCCTGGCCTGGCCTGGCCTGGCCTGGCCTGGCCTGGCCTGGCCCTGGCCTGGCCTGGCCTGGCCTGGCCTGGCCTGGCCTGGCCCTGGCCTGGCCCTGGCCTGGCCTGGCCTGGCCTGGCCTGGCCTGGCCCTGGCCTGGCCTGGCCTGGCCTGGCCTGGCCTGGCCTGGCCCTGGCCTGGCCTGGCCTGGCCTGGCCTGGCCTGGCCCTGGCCACAGCCTGGCCTGGCCTGGCCACCTGGCCCCTGGCCTAGCCCTGGCCCTGGCCCCTGGCCCTGGCCTGGCCCTGGCCTGGCCTGGCCTGGCCCTGGCCTGGCCTAGCCTAAGCCTGGCCCTGGCCCTAGCCCTGGCCCCTGGCCTAGCCTGGCCTGGCCCTGGCCTGGCCTGGCCTGGCCTGGCCACAGCCTGGCCTAGCCCCTGGCCTAAGCCTGGCCTGGCCCCTGGCCCTGGCCCTGGCCTGGCACTGGCCCCTGGCCTGGCCTGGCCTGGCCTGGCCCTGGCCCTGGCCTGGCCTGGCCTGGCCCTGGCCCCTGGCCCCGGCCCTGGCCTGGCCCCTGGCCCTGGCTATTTCTTCCTGGCCCTGGCCTGGCCTCGGCCTGGCCTGGCCTGGCCCTGGCCTGGCCTGGCCCGGCCTGGCCTGGCCACGGCCTGGCCCTGGCCCCTGGCCTAGCCCTGGCCCTAGCCTGGCCTGGCCTGGCCACTGGCCCTAGCCTGGCCCTGGCCCTGGCCCTGGCAGCCTGGCCCCTAAGCCTGGCCCTGGCCCTGGCCTGGCCTAGCCCTGGCCTGGCCCTGGCCTGGCCTGGCCTGGCCTGGCCTAGCCTGGCCTGGCCTGGCCTGGCCCTGGCCTGGCCCTGGCCCTGGCCTGGCCTGGCACTGGCCTGGCCCTGGCCTGGCCCTGGCCTGGCCTGGCCTGGCCACTGGCCTGGCCTGGCCTGGCCCTGGCCTGGCCTGGCCCTGGCCTGGCCCTGGCCCTGGCCTGGCCTGAGCCTGGCCCTGGCCTGGCCCTGGCCACGGCCTGGCCCTGGCCTGGCCCTGGCCTGGCCTGGCCTGAGCCTGGCCCTAGCCTGGCCTGGCCCTGGCCCTGGCCCCTGGCCTGGCCACGGCCCCTGGCCTGGCCCTGGCCTGGCCTGGCCCCTGGCCTGGCCTGGCCCTGGCCTGGCCTGGCCTGGCCCTGGCCCTGGCCTGGCCTGGCCTGGCACCGGCCTGGCCCTGGCCCTGGCTTCAGCCTGGCCCTGCGCAGCCTGGCCCTGGCCTGGCCACCTTCAGCCTACTTCAGCCCACGGCCTGGCCTGTGGCCCTGGCCTGGCCTGGCCTGGCCCTGGCCTGGCCTGGCCTGGCCTGGCCCTGGCCTGGCCTGGCCTGGCCTGGCCTGGCCTGGCCCTGGCCCTGGCCTGGCCCTGGCCTGGCCTGGCCTGGCCTGGCTCCTGGCCTGGCCCTGGCCTGGCCTGGCCTGGCCTGGCCTGGCCTGGCCTGGCCCTGGCCTGGCCTGGCCCTGGCCTGAGCCCCTGGCCTGGCCTGGCCTGGCCTGAGCCTGGCCTGACACAGCCTGGCCTGGCCCCTGGCCTGGCCTGGCCTGGCCTGGCCTGGCCTCAGCCTGGAGCCCCTGGCCTGGCCTGGCCCTGAGCCTAGCCTGGCCTGGCCCTGGCCTAGCCTGAGCCTAGCCCTGGCCTGGCCTGGCCCTGGCCTGGCCTGGCCCTGGCCTGGCCTGGCCTGGCCTGGCCTGGCCTGGCCCCTGGCCCTGGCCTGGCCTGGCCTGGCCTGGCCTGGCCTGGCCTGGCCTGGCCCTGGCCTGGCCTGGCCTAGCTGGCCTGGCCTAGCCTGGCCTGGCCTGGCCTGGCCTGGCCTGGCCTGGCCTGGCCTGGCCCTAGCCTAGCCTGGCCTGGCCCTGGCCCTGAGCCTGGCCTGGCCTGGCCCTGGCCCTGGCCTGGCCTGGCCTGGCCTGGCCTGGCCTGGCCCTGGCCTGGCCTGGCCTGGCCTGGCCTGGCCACAGCCTGGCCTGGCCCTGGCCCTGGCCTGGCCTGGCTTCAGCCCTGGCCCTGGCCCTGGCCTGGCTTCAGCCCTGGCCTGGCCCCTGGCCTGGCCTGGCCTGGCCTGGCCTGGCCTGGCCCTGGCCTGGCCCTGGCCCTGGCCTGGCCTGGCCTGGCCTGGCCTGGCCTGGCCTGGCCTGGCCTGGCCTGGCCTGGCCTGGCCCTGGCCTGGCTCTGGCCTGGCCTGGCCTGGCCTGGCCTGGCCCTAGCCTGAGCCTGGCCCTGGCCTGGCCTGGCCTGGCCCTGGCCTGGCCTGGCCTGGCCTGGCCCTGGCCTGGCCCTGGCCTAGCCTGGCCTGGCCTGGCCTGGCCTGGCCTGGCCTGGCCTGGCCCTGGCCTGGCCTGGCCCTGGCCTGGCCTGGCCTGGCCCTGGCTTGGCCTGGCCCTGGCCTGGCCTAGGCCTGGCCCTAGCCTGGCCTGGCCTGGCCTGGCCTGGCCTGGCCTGGCCTGGCCTGACCTGGCCTAGCCTGGCCTGGCCTGGCCTGGCCTGGCCCTGGCCCTGGCCTGGCCTGGCCTGGCCTGGCCTGGCCTGGCCTGGCCTGGCCTGGCCTGGCCTGGCCTGGCCTGGCCCTGGCCTGGCCTGGCCTGGCCTGGCCCTGGCCTGGCCTGGCCTGGCCTGGCCTGGCCTGGCCTGGCCTGGCCTGGCCTGGCCTGGCCTGGCCTGGCCTGGCCTGGCCTGGCCTGGCCTGGCCTGGCCCTGGCCTGGCCTGGCCTGGCCTGGCCTGGCCTGGCCTGGCCCCTGGCCTGGCCTGGCCCTGGCCTGAGCCTGGCCTGGCCTGGCCTGGCCTGGCCTGGCCCGGCCTGGCCTGGCCTGGCCCTGGCCTGGCCTGGCCTGGCCCTGGCCTGGCCTGGCCCTGGCCTGGCCTGGCCTGGCCCTGGCCCTCCTGGCCTGGCCTAGCCTGGCCTGGCCCTGGCCTGGCCCACTGGCCTGGCCCTGGCCTGGCCCTGGCCCTGGCCCTGGCCTGGCCTGGCCTGGCCTGGCCCTGGCCTGGCCCTGGCCTGGCCTGGCCTGGCCTGGCCTGGCCTGGCCTGGCCCTGAGCCTGGCCTGGCCCTGGCCCTGGCCCTGGCCTGGCCCTGGCCCTGGCCCTGGCCTGGCCTGGCCCTGGCCCTGGCCCTGGCCTGGCCTGGCCCTGGCCTGGCCCTGGCCCTGGCCCTGGCCTGGCCCTGGCCTGGCCTGGCCCTGGCCTGGCCCTGGCCTGGCCTGGCCTGGCCTGGCCTGGCCTGGCCTGGCCTGGCCCTGGCCCTGGCCTGGCCCTGGCCTGGCCTGGCCTGGCCTGGCCTCAGGCCTGGCCCTGGCCTGGCCTGGCCTGGCCTGGCCTGGCCTGGCCCTGGCCTGGCCTGGCCTGGCCTGGCCCTGGCCTGGCCTGGCCCTGGCCTGGCCTGGCCTGGCCCTGGCCTGGCCTGGCCTGGCCTGGCCAGCTGGCCTGGCCTGGCCCTGGCCTGGCCTGGCCTGGCCCTGGCCTGGCCTGGCCTGGCCTGGCCTGGCCCTGGCCTGGCCTGGCCTGGCCTGGCCTGGCCTGAGCCTGGCCTGGCCTGGCCTGGCCTGGCCTGGCCTGGCCTGGCCCTGGCCTGGCCTGGCCTGGCCCTGGCCCTGGCCCTGGCCTGGCCTGGCCCTGGCCTGGCCTGGCCCTGGCCTGGCCTGGCCTGGCCTGGCCCTGGCCTGGCCCTGGCCTGGCCTGGCCTGGCCTGGCCCTGGCCTGGCCTGGCCTGGCCCTGGCCTGGCCCTGGCCTGGCCTGGCCTGGCCTGGCCTGGCCTGGCCTGGCCTGGCCCTGGCCTGGCCTGGCCCTGGCCTGGCCTGGCCTGGCCTGGCCTGGCCTGGCCTGGCCTGGCCCTGGCCTGGCCCCTGGCCCCTGGCCCTGGCCTGGCCCTGGCCCCTAGGCCTGGCCCTGGCCTGGCCTGGCCCTGGCCTGGCCCTGGCCCTGGCCTGGCCTGGCCTGGCCCTGGCCCTGGCCCTGGCCTGGCCTGGCCTGGCCTGGCCTGGCCCTGGCCACTAGCCTGGCCTAGCCTGGCCCTGGCCCTGGCCCTGGCCTGGCCTGGCCCTGGCCTGGCCCTGGCCTGGCCTGGCCTGGCCTGGCCTGGCCCTGGCCTGGCCTGGCCCTGGCCCTGGCCTGGCCTGGCCTGGCCCTGGCCTGGCCTAGCCTGGCCTGGCCTGGCCCTGGCCCTGGCCTGGCCCTGGCCCTGGCCTGGCCTGGCCCTGGCCTGGCCCTGGCCCATGGCCCTGGCCTGGCCCTGGCCTGGCCTGGCCCTGGCCCTGGCCTGGCCCTGGCCCTGGCCTGGCCCTGGCCTGGCCTGGCCCTCGGCCCTGGCCTGGCCTGGCCTGGCCTGGCCTGGCCTGGCCCTGGCCCTGGCCCTGGCCTGGCCTGGCCTGGCCTGGCCTGGCCCTGGCCTGGCCTAGCCAGCCTGGCCTGGCCTGGCCCTGGCCTGGCCTGGCCTGGCCTGGCCCTGGCCTGGCCCTGGCCTAGCCCTGGCCCTGGCCTGGCCTGGCCCTGGCCTGGCCTGAGCCCTGGCCTGGCCTGGCCTGGCCTGGCCTGGCCCTGGCCCTGGCCCTGGCCCTGGCCTGGCCCTGGCCTGGCCTGGCCTGGCCTGGCCTGGCCTGGCCTGGCCTGGCCCTGGCCTGGCCTGGCCTGGCCCTGGCCTGAGCCTGGCCTGGCCTGGCCTGAGCCTGGCCCTGGCCCTGGCCCTGGCCTGGCCTGAGCCTGGCCTGGCCTGGCCTGGCCCTGGCCTGGCCTGGCCTGGCCTGGCCCTGGCCTGGCCCTGGCCTGGCCTGGCCTGGCCTGGCCTGGCCTGGCCTGGCCTGGCCCTGGCCTGGCCCTGGCCTGGCCTGGCCCTGGCCCTGGCCTGGCCCTGGCCCTGGCCCTGGCCTGGCCTGGCCTGGCCTGGCCTGGCCTGGCCCTGGCCTGGCCTGGCCCGGCCTGGCCTGGCCTGGCCTGGCCCTGGCCTGGCCTGGCCTGGCCTGGCCTGGCCCCTGGCCTGGCCTGGCCCTGGCCCTGGCCCTGGCCCTGGCCTGGCCTGGCCTGGCCTGGCCTGGCCTGGCCTGGCCTGGCCTGGCCCTGGCCTGGCCCTGGCAGCCTGGCCTGGCCTGGCCTGGCCTGGCCTGAGCCTGGCCTGGCCTGGCCTGGCCTGGCCTGGCCCTGGCCTGGCCTGGCCCTGGCCTGGCCCTGGCCTGGCCCTGGCCTGGCCTGGCCTGGCCTGGCCTGGCCCTGGCCTGGCCTGGCCTGGCCTGGCCTGAGCCCCTGGCCTGGCCCCTGGCCTGGCCTGGCCTGGCCTGGCCCTGGCCTGGCCTGGCCTGGCCTGGCCCTGGCCCTGGCCTGGCCTGGCCTGGCCTGGCCTGGCCTGGCCTGGCCACTGGCCTGGCCTGGCCTGGCCTGGCCTGGCCTGGCCTGGCCTGGCCTGGCCTGGCCTGGCCTAGCCTAGCCTGGCCTGGCCCTGGCCCTGGCCTGGCTACTAGCTCCTGGCCTGGCCCTGGCCCTGGCCTAGCCCTGGCCTGGCCCTAGCCTGGCCTGGCCTGGCCTGGCCCTGGCCCTGGCCTGGCCTCAGCCTGGCCCTGGCCTGGCCTGGCCTGGCCTGGCCCCTGGCCTGGCCTGGCCTGGCCTGGCCCTGGCCCTGGCCCTGGCCCTGGCCTGGCCTGGCCTGGCCTGGCACTGGCCCTGGCCTGACCTGGCCCTGGCCTGGCCCCTGGCCTGGCCTGGCCTGGCCTGGCCCTGGCCTGGCCTGGCCTGGCCCTGGCCTGGCCTGGCCCTGGCCTGGCCTGGCCTGGCCTGGCCCTGGCCTGGCCTGGCCTGGCCCTGGCCTGGCCCTGGCCCTGGCCTGGCCTGGCCTGGCCCCTGGCCCTGGCCTGGCCCTGGCCTGGCCCTGGCCCTGGCCTGGCCTGGCCTAGCCCTGGCCTGGCCCTGGCCCTGGCCTGGCCTGGCCTGGCCTGGCCTGGCCTGGCCCTGAGCCTGGCCTGGCCTGGCCCTGGCCTGGCCTGGCCTGGCCTGGCCTGGCCTGGCCCTGGCCTGGCCCTGGCCTGGCCTGGCCTGGCCTGGCCTGGCCCTGGCCTGGCCCTGGCCTGGCCCTGGCCCTGGCCTGGCCTGGCCTGGCCCTGGCCCTGGCCTGGCCTGGCCTGGCCCTGGCCTGGCCCTGGCCCTGGCCTGGCCTGGCCTGGCCTGGCCTGGCCTGGCCTGGCCTGAGCCTGGCCTGGCCTGGCCCTGGCCCTGGCCTGGCCTGGCCTGGCCTGGCCTGGCCCTGGCCTGGCCTTGCCTAGCCTGGCCTGGCCCTGGCCTGGCCTGGCCCTGGCCTGGCCTGGCCTGGCCCTGGCCTGGCCCTGGCCCCTGGCCCCTGGCCTGGCCTGGCCCTGGCCTGGCCCTGGCCTAGCCTGGCCCTGGCCCTGGCCCTGGCCTGGCCCTGGCCTGGCCCCTGGCCTGGCCTGGCCTGGCCTGGCCTGGCCTGGCCTGGCCCTGGCCCTGGCCCTGGCCTGGCCCTGGCCTGGCCTGGCCCTGGCCTGGCCTGGCCCTGAGCCCTGGCCTGGCCCTGGCCTGGCCTGGCCTGGCCCTGGCCTGGCCCTGGCCTGGCCTGGCCTGGCCTGGCCCCTGGCCTGGCCTGGCCCTGGCCTGGCCCTGGCCTGGCCTGGCCTGGCCTGGCCTGGCCTGGCCTGAGCCCTGGCCTGGCCCTGGCCCTGGCCTGGCCCTGGCCTGGCCTGGCCTGGCCCTGGCCTGGCCTGGCCTGGCCTGGCCCTGGCCTGGCCTGGCCTGGCCTGGCCTGGCCCTAGCCTGGCCTGGCCTGGCCTGGCCTGGCCCTGGCCTGGCCTGGCCTGGCCTGGCCACAGCCCTGGCCCTGGCCTGGCCCTGGCCTGGCCTGGCCCTGGCCTGGCCTGGCCTAGCCTGGCCTGGCCTGGCCTGGCCCTGGCCTGGCCCTGGCCTGGCCTGGCCTAGCCTGGCCTGGCCTGGCCTGGCCTGGCCTGGCCCCTAGCCTGGCCTGGCCTGGCCCTGGCCTGGCCTGGCCTGGCCTGGCCCTGGCCCTGGCCTGGCCTGGCCCTGGCCCTGGCCTGGCCCTGGCCTGGCCCTGGCCTGGCCTGGCCTGGCCCCTGGCCTGGCCTGGCCTGGCCCTGGCCCTGGCCTGGCCTGGCCTGGCCTGGCCTGGCCTGGCCCTGGCCTGGCCCTGGCCTGGCCCTGGCCCTGGCCTGGCCTGGCCTGGCCTGGCCTGGCCCTAGCCCTGGCCCTGGCCTGGCCTGGCCTGGCCCTGGCCTGGCCCTGGCCCTGGCCTGGCCTGGCCTGGCCCTGGCCCTGGCCTGGCCTGGCCCTGGCCTGGCCTGGCCCTGGCCTGGCCTGGCCCTGGCCCTGGCCCTGGCCTGGCCTGGCCCTGGCCCTGGCCTGGCCTGGCCTGGCCTGGCCTGGCCTGGCCCTGGCCTGGCCTGGCCTGGCCTGGCCTGGCCCTGGCCTGGCCCTGGCCTGGCCTGGCCTGGCCTGGCCTGGCCTGGCCCTGGCCTGGCCTGGCCCTGGCCCTGGCCTGGCCTGGCCTGGCCTGGCCTGGCCTGGCCCTGGCCTGGCCTAGCCCTGGCCCTGGCCTGGCCTGGCCTGGCCTGGCCTGGCCTGGCCCTGGCCTGGCCCTGGCCTGGCCTGGCCTGGCCTGGCCTGGCCTGGCCTGGCCCTGGCCTGGCCTGGCCTGGCCCTGGCCCTGGCCTGGCCCTGGCCTGGCCTGGCCTGGCCTGGCCTGGCCTGGCCTGGCCCTGGCCCTGGCCCTGGCCTGGCCCTGGCCTGGCCTGGCCCTGGCCTGGCCTGGCCTGGCCCTGGCCTGGCCTGGCCTGGCCTGGCCCTGGCCTGGCCTGGCCTGGCCTGGCCTGGCCTGGCCCTGGCCTGGCCCTGGCCCTGGCCCTGGCCTGGCCTGGCCCCTGGCCCTGGCCTGGCCCTGGCCTGGCCTGGCCTGGCCTGGCCCTGGCCCTGGCCTGGCCTGGCCTGGCCTGGCCTGGCCTGGCCTGGCCTGGCCCTGGCCCTGGCCTGGCCTGGCCTGGCCTGGCCTGGCCTGGCCTGGCCTGGCCCTGGCCTAGCCCTGGCCTGGCCCTGGCCCTGGCCTGGCCTGGCCTGGCCTGGCCTGGCCTGGCCTGGCCTGGCCTGGCCCTGGCCTGGCCTGGCCTGGCCTGGCCTGGCCTGGCCCTGGCCCTGGCCCTGGCCTGGCCTGGCCTGGCCTGGCCTGGCCTGGCCCTGGCCCTGGCCCTGGCCTGGCCTGGCCCTGGCCTGGCCTGGCCTGGCCTGGCCTGGCCCTGGCCCTGGCCTGGCCTGGCCCTGGCCTGGCCCCTGGCCCTGGCCTGGCCCTAGCCTGGCCCTGGCCTGGCCTGGCCCTGGCCTGGCCCCTGGCCCTGGCCTGGCCCTGGCCTGGCCTGGCCTGGCCCTGGCCTGGCCTGGCCCTGGCCTGGCCTGGCCCTGGCCTGGCCTGGCCTGGCCTGGCCCTGGCCTGGCCCTGGCCCTGGCCTGGCCTGGCCTGGCCTGGCCTGGCCTGGCCTGGCCTGGCCTGGCCTCAGCCTGGCCTGGCCTGGCCCTGGCCCTGGCCTGGCCTGGCCCTGGCCTGGCCTGGCCTGGCCTGGCCTGGCCCTGGCCCTGGCCTGGCCTGGCCTGGCCTGGCCTGGCCTGGCCTGGCCCTGGCCTGGCCCTGGCCCTGGCCTGGCCTGGCCCTGGCCTGGCCCTGGCCTGGCCCTGGCCTGGCCTGGCCTGGCCTGGCCCTGGCCCTGGCCCTGGCCTGGCCTGGCCTGGCCTGGCCCTGGCCTGGCCTGGCCTGGCCTGGCCTGGCCCTGGCCTGGCCTGGCCTGGCCTGGCCTGGCCTGGCCTGGCCCCTGGCCCTGGCCTGGCCTGGCCTGGCCTGGCCTGGCCTGGCCTGGCCCTGGCCTGGCCTGGCCTGGCCCTGGCCTGGCCCCTGGCCTGGCCCTGGCCCTGGCCTGGCCTGGCCTGGCCTGGCCTGGCCTGGCCTGGCCTGGCCTGGCCTGGCCTGGCCCTGGCCTGGCCTGGCCCTGGCCCTAGCCTAGCCTGGCCTGGCCTGGCCCTGGCCTGGCCTGGCCCTGGCCTGGCCCCTGGCCTGGCCTGGCCCTGGCCTGGCCCTGGCCCTGGCCTGGCCCTGGCCCTGGCCTGGCCTGGCCTGGCCTGAGCCTGGCCTGGCCTGGCCTGGCCTGGCCTGGCCTGGCCCTGGCCTGGCCTGGCCCTGGCCTGGCCTGGCCTGGCCTGGCCTGGCCCTGGCCTGGCCTGGCCTGGCCTGGCCTGGCCTGGCCTGGCCCTGGCCCTGGCCTGGCCTGGCCCTGGCCTGGCCTGGCCTGGCCTGGCCTGGCCCTGGCCTGGCCTGGCCTGGCCTGGCCCTGGCCTGGCCCTGGCCTGGCCTGGCCTGGCCCTGGCCCTGGCCTGGCCTGGCCTGGCCCTGGCCTGGCCTGGCCTGGCCTGGCCTGGCCCTGGCCTGGCCTGGCCTGGCCCTGGCCTGGCCCTGGCCTGGCCTGGCCTGGCCTGGCCTGGCCTGGCCCTGGCCTGGCCTGGCCTGGCCTGGCCCCTGGCCCTAGCCTGGCCTGGCCTGGCCTGGCCTGGCCTGGCCCTGGCCTGGCCTGGCCTGGCCTGGCCTGGCCCTGGCCCTGGCCCTGGCCTGGCCTGGCCTGGCCTGGCCTGGCCCTGGCCTGGCCTGGCCTGGCCCTAGCCTGGCCTGGCCTGGCCTGGCCTGGCCTGGCCCTGGCCTGGCCTGGCCCTGGCCCTGGCCCTGGCCCTGGCCTGGCCTGGCCTGGCCTGGCCCTGGCCTGGCCCTGGCCTGGCCCTGGCCTGGCCCTGGCCTGGCCTGGCCTGGCCCTGGCCTAGCCTGGCCTGGCCCTGGCCTGGCCTGGCCTGGCCCTGGCCTGGCCTGGCCCTGGCCTGGCCTGGCCCTGGCCTGGCCTGGCCCTGGCCTGGCCTGGCCTGGCCTGGCCTGGCCTGGCCTGGCCTGGCCTGGCCTGGCCCTGGCCTGGCCTGGCCCTGGCCCCTGGCCTGGCCCTGGCCTGGCCCTGGCCCTGGCCTGGCCTGGCCTGGCCTGGCCTGGCCTGGCCTGGCCCTGGCCTGGCCTGGCCCTGGCCTGGCCTGGCCTGGCCTGGCCTGGCCTGGCCTGGCCCTGGCCTGGCCCTGGCCCTGGCCTGAGCCTGGCCCTGGCCTGGCCTGGCCTGGCCTGGCCTGGCCCTGGCCTAGCCTGGCCTGGCCTGGCCTGGCCTGGCCCTGGCCTAGGCCTGGCCCTGGCCTGGCCCTGGCCTGGCCCTGGCCTGGCCTGGCCTGGCCCTGGCCTGGCCCTGGCCTGGCCTGGCCCTGGCCTGAGCCTGGCCTGGCCCCTGGCCTGGCCCTGGCCTGGCCTGGCCTGGCCCTGGCCTGGCCTGGCCCTGGCCTGGCCCTGGCCTGGCCCTGGCCTGGCCTGGCCCTGGCCTGGCCTGGCCTGGCCTGGCCTGGCCTGGCCTGGCCTGGCCTGGCCTGGCCCTGGCCTGGCCTGGCCTGGCCTGGCCTGGCCCTGGCCTGGCCTAGCCTGGCCTGGCCTGGCCTGGCCTGGCCTGGCCCTGGCCTGGCCCTGGCCTAGCCTGGCCCTGGCCTGGCCTGGCCTGGCCTGGCCCTGGCCTGGCCTGGCCCTGGCCCTGGCCTGGCCCCTGGCCCTGGCCTAGCCTGGCCCTAGCCTGGCCCTGGCCTAGCCTGGCCTGGCCTGGCCTGGCCTGGCCCTGGCCCTGGCCTAGCCTGGCCCTGGCCCTGGCCTGGCCCTGGCCTAGCCTGGCCTGGCCTGGCCCTGGCCTAGCCTGGCCCTGGCCCTGGCCTGGCCTGGCCTGGCCTGGCCCTGGCCTGGCCCTGGCCTGGCCTGGCCCTGGCCCTGGCCCTGGCCTGGCGCCTGGCCTGGCCCTGGCCCTGGCCTGGCCTGGCCTGGCCCTGGCCTGGCCTGGCCTGGCCTGGCCTGGCCTGGCCTGGCCTGGCCCTGGCCCTGGCCTGGCCTGGCCTGGCCTGGCCTGGCCTGGCCCTGGCCTGGCCCTGGCCTGGCCTGGCCTGGCCCTGGCCTGGCCCTGGCCTGGCCTGGCCCTGGCCTGGCCTAGCCTGGCCCTGGCCCTGGCCCTGGCCCTGGCCTGGCCCTGGCCCTGGCCCTGGCCTGGCCTGGCCTGGCCTGGCCTGGCCCTGGCCTGGCCTGGCCTGGCCTGGCCTGGCCCTGGCCCTGAGCCTGGCCTGGCCTGGCCTGGCCTGGCCCTGGCCTGGCCTAGCCTGGCCCTGGCCTGGCCTGGCCCTGGCCTGGCCTGGCCTGGCCCTGGCCCTGGCCCTGGCCTGGCCCTGGCCCTGGCCTGGCCCAGCCTGGCCTGGCCTGGCCTGGCCTGGCCTGGCCTGGCCTGGCCCTGGCCTGGCCTGGCCTGGCCTGGCCTGGCCCTGGCCCTGGCCCTGGCCTGGCCTGGCCCTGGCCCTGGCCCCTGGCCTGGCCTGGCCTGGCCTGGCCTGGCCTGGCCCCTGGCCTGGCCTGGCCTGGCCCTGGCCTGGCCTGGCCCTGGCCTGGCCCCTGGCCTGGCCTGGCCCTGGCCCTGGCCTGGCCTGGCCTGGCCCTGGCCTGGCCCTGGCCCTGGCCTGGCCTGGCCCTGGCCTAGCCCTGGCCCTGGCCCTGGCCTGGCCTGGCCTAGCCTGGCCTGGCCTAGCCTAGCCTGGCCTGGCCTAGCCCTGGCCTGGCCCTAGCCTAGCCTGGCCCTAGCCTGGCCCTAGCCTAGCCTAGCCCTAGCCCTAACCAGGGGTAGTATTCTTTATTAAATCAAGCCCGGGGGGTTGGGTGGGTGAGGAGAGGAGGCCAAATTTGGGCCTCTGGAGGGTGGCCGACGCATTTTCGCAGCCCCCCTCCCCTCGCTCTCTAACCCTAACCCTAACCCTACCTAACCCTAACCCTAACCCTAACCCTAACCCTAACCCTAACCCTAACCCTAACCCTAACCCCTAACCCCTAACCCTAACCCTAACCCTAAGGAAGGACGATAGAGGAAATCTAAAAGTTTTAACCTAATAAACTATAACAGTCTGAGGAGACTGTTATGGGGGGGCCATTGTCCCTAACAACCCAACCCTAATGTAGGAAAAATCTAAAGAGTTAACCTAATAGCCAAAAGTCTCCAGGCCATGTGGGGGTACAAATAGGCGTAGACAGGAATTTCTCTTTAGAACAAGGAAGGACGATAGAAGAAATCTAAAGTTTTAACCTAATAAACTATAGCAGTCTGAGGAGACTGTTATGGGAGGCCATTGTCCCTAACAACCCAACCCTAATGTAGGAAAAATCTAAAGAGTTAACCTAATAGCCAAAAGTCTCCAGGCCATGTGGGGGGTACAAATAGGCGCAGACAGGAATTTCTCTTTAGAACAAGGAAGGACGATAGAAGAAATCTAAAAATGTTAACCTAATAAACTATAACAGTCTGAGGAGACTGTTATGGGGAGCCATTGTCCCAACAACCCAACCCTAATGTAGGAAAAATCTAAAGAGTTAACCTAATAGCCAAAAGTCTCCAGGCCATGTGGGGGTACAAATAGGCAGCAGACAGGAATTTCTCTTTAGAACAAGGAAGGACGATAGAGGAAATCTAAAAGTTTTAACCTAATAAACTATAGCAGTCTGAGGAGACTGTTATGGGGGCCATTGTCCCTAACAACCCAACCCTAATGTAGGAAAAATCTAAAGAGTTAACCTAATAGCCAAAAGTCTCCAGGCCATGTGGGGGGTACAAATAGAGCAGACAGGAATTTCTCTTTAGAACAAGGAAGGACGATAGAAGAAATCTAAAAGTTTTAACCTAATAATCTATAGCAGTCTGGGGAGACTGTTGGGGGGGCCATTGTCCCTAAAAACCCTAACCCTAATGTAGGAAGAATCTAAAGAGTGAACCTAATAGCCAAAAGTCTCAAGGCCATGTGGGGGGTACAAATAGGCGCAGACAGGAATTTCTCTTTAGAACAAGGAAGGACGATAGAAGAAATCTAAAAGTTTTAACCTAATAATCTATAGCAGTCTGGGGAGACTGTTATGGGGGGGCCGTTGTCCCTAACAAAACCCTAATCCTAATGTAGGAAAAATCTAAAGAGTTAACCTAATAGCCAAAAGTCTCAAGGCCATGTGGGGGGTACAAATAGGCGCAGACAGGAATTTCTCTTTAGAACAAGGAAGGACGATAGAAGGAATCTAAAGTTTTACAAATAGGCATAGGACTGGAACTTGTTTGGAACAAAAAGCAAAATAACGGAGATTCTTGAATCAAGATTTTCCTAAAACCCTAGTGGCCGAAAGTCTCAAGGCCATGTGGGGGGCACAAACAGGCCTAGGTAGGGGATTCCCCTTTTTTGTAATTTAGGCAAAGGTCGATCGGTCCACCAGAAACATGCGCCGGCCAGTGCTTTTCTGCGAGTCCCCTAAGTAAACTATAGCAGTCTGGGGGACTGTTATGGGGGGGGCCGTTGTCCCTAACAACCTAACCTGCCAGTTGCCATCGGACCTAGGGGACCGACATCTAGTCACAGAGCCTATATCAGGGGTAGTATTCTTTATTAAATCAAGCCCGGGGGGTTGGGTGGGTGAGGAGAGGAGGCCAAATTTGGGCCTCTGGAGGGTGGCCGACGCATTTTCGCAGCCCCCCTCCCCTCGCTCTCTAACCCTAACCCTAACCCTACCTAACCCTAACCCTAACCCTAACCCTAACCCTAACCCTAACCCTAACCCTAACCCTAACCCTAACCCTAACCCCTAACCCCTAACCCTAACCCTAACCCTAAGGAAGGACGATAGAGGAAATCTAAAAGTTTTAACCTAATAAACTATAACAGTCTGAGGAGACTGTTATGGGGGGGCCATTGTCCCTAACAACCCAACCCTAATGTAGGAAAAATCTAAAGAGTTAACCTAATAGCCAAAAGTCTCCAGGCCATGTGGGGGGTACAAATAGGCGCAGACAGGAATTTCTCTTTAGAACAAGGAAGGACGATAGAAGAAATCTAAAGTTTTAACCTAATAAACTATAGCAGTCTGAGGAGACTGTTATGGGGGCCATTGTCCCTAACAACCCAACCCTAATGTAGGAAAAATCTAAAGAGTTAACCTAATAGCCAAAAGTCTCCAGGCCATGTGGGGGTACAAATAGGCGCAGACAGGAATTTCTCTTTAGAACAAGGAAGGACGATAGAAGAAATCTAAAAATGTTAACCTAATAAACTATAACAGTCTGAGGAGACTGTTATGGGGGCCATTGTCCCAACAACCCAACCCTAATGTAGGAAAAATCTAAAGAGTTAACCTAATAGCCAAAAGTCTCCAGGCCATGTGGGGGTACAAATAGGCGCAGACAGGAATTTCTCTTTAGAACAAGGAAGGACGATAGAGGAAATCTAAAAGTTTTAACCTAATAAACTATAGCAGTCTGAGGAGACTGTTATGGGGAGCCATTGTCCCTAACAACCCAACCCTAATGTAGGAAAAATCTAAAGAGTTAACCTAATAGCCAAAAGTCTCCAGGCCATGTGGGGGTACAAATAGGCGAGACAGGAATTTCTCTTTAGAACAAGGAAGGACGATAGAAGAAATCTAAAAGTTTTAACCTAATAATCTATAGCAGTCTGGGGAGACTGTTTGGGGAGCCATTGTCCCTAAAAACCCTAACCCTAATGTAGGAAGAATCTAAAGAGTGAACCTAATAGCCAAAAGTCTCAAGGCCATGTGGGGGTACAAATAGAGCAGACAGGAATTTCTCTTTAGAACAAGGAAGGACGATAGAAGAAATCTAAAAGTTTTAACCTAATAATCTATAGCAGTCTGGGGAGACTGTTATGGGAGGCCGTTGTCCCTAACAAAACCCTAATCCTAATGTAGGAAAAATCTAAAGAGTTAACCCTAATAGCCAAAAGTCTCAAGGCCATGTGGGGGTACAAATAGGCGCAGACAGGAATTTCTCTTTAGAACAAGGAAGGACGATAGAAGGAATCTAAAAGTTTTACAAATAGGCATAGGACTGGAACTTGTTTGGAACAAAAAGCAAAATAACGGAGATTCTTGAATCAAGATTTTCCTAAAACCCTAGTGGCCGAAAGTCTCAAGGCCATGTGGGGGGCACAAACAGGCCTAGGTAGGGGATTCCCCTTTTTTGTAATTTAGGCAAAGGTCGATCGGTCCACCAGAAACATCGCCGGCCAGTGCTTTTCTGCGAGTCCCCTAAGTAAACTATAGCAGTCTGGGGGACTGTTATGGGGGGCCGTTGTCCCTAACAACCTAACCTGCCAGTTGCCATCGGACCTAGGGGACCGACATCTAGTCACAGAGCCTATATCAGGGGTAGTATTCTTTATTAAATCAAGCCCGGGGGTTGGGTGGGTGAGAGAGGAGGCCAAATTTGGGCCTCTGGAGGGTGGCCGGCGCATTTTGCAGCCCCCTCCCTCGCTCTCTCATCTCGCCTAGTTTTAGTAGAAATGGCTATTAAAATATGTAAAACAAGTAGATTAAGTATGGATGAAAAGAAGCAATACTGTCGTATTTTTCTCTCTGAAAAAGGATGTAGTACAAATAGGAGCAGACAGGAATTTCTCTTTAGAACAAGGAAGGACGATAGAAGAAATCTAAAAGTTTTAACCTAATAATCTATAGCAGTCTGGGGAGACTTTTGGGGGGCCATTGTCCCTAAAAACCCTAATCCTAATGTAGGAAGAATCTAAAGAGTGAACCTAATAGCCAAAAGTCTCCAGGCCATGTGGGGGTACAAATAGGCGCAGACAGGAATTTCTCTTTAGAACAAGGAAGGAGGATAGAAGAAATCTAAAAGTTTTAACCTAATAATCTATAGCAGTCTGGGGAGACTATTGGGGGGCCATTGTCCCTAACAACCCTAATCCTAATGTAGGAAGAATCTAAAGAGTGAACCTAATAGCCAAAAGTCTCAAGGCCATGTGGGGGTACAAATAGGCGCGAGACAGGAATTTCTCTCTTTAGAACAAGGAAGGGCGATAGAAGAAATCTAAAAGTTTTAACCTAATAAACTATAGCAGTCTGGGGAGACTGTTATGGGGAGCCATTGTCCCTAACAACCCAACCCTAACCCTAATGTAGGAAGAATCTAAAGAGTTAACCTAATAGCCAAAAGTCTCAAGGCCATCTGGGGGTACAAACAGGCCTAGGTAGGGATTCCCCTTTTTTGTAATTTAGGCAAAGGTCGATCGGTCCACCAGAAACATCACCTGACCAGTGCTTTTCTGCGAGTCCCCTAAGTAAACTGTAGCAGTCTGGGGGGACTGTTATGGGGAGCCATTGTCCCTAACAACCCAACCCTAACCCTAATGTAGGAAGAATCTAAAGTGTTAACCCAATAGCCGAAAGTCTCAAGGCCATCTGGGGGATACAAATAGGCACAGACAGGAATTTCTTTATAATAGGGATGGACGGTAGAAGAAATCTAAAAGTTTTAACCTAATAGCCAAAAGTCAGCCAGGCCATCTGGGGGGTACAAATAGGCATAGGACTGGAACTTGTTTGAAACAAAAAGCAGAATAAAGGATGTTCTTGAATTAAGATTTACTTAAAAACCCTAGTGGCCGAAAATCTCAAGGCCAGGTGGGGGGTAAAAATGGGTCTGGGGAGGGGAGGGGGAGGGGTTTCCTTTTAAATTAGCTTCGGTAGATATGGACTAAGGGTTTGACTAATGTTTCTTTTATGCCCAGGGAGGAGGGAGTAGTTTGTTCTTTTTGGGGGATTTCAATATTAGATGATGGGATGGGATAATTTGCAGCTGTCCCACCTAATTCCTATCAGAGGGGTCTGGTGGTGGATTGGGTGGGAGAGCGTGGAGGCCAAGTCTGGCACCGGGGGTTTCCAGCGCAGTCTCAGCAGTACCCCTTAGCTCATCCCTTCCCATTTCACTGCCTTTTGGTCTTGACTGGTAAAGGAATTCCTAAGTGTTTTAAGTAAATGTAAGGTTAACTATATGAATAGGGAAAAGTCCCAAAAGCAAATGGGGATCACCTTATGGTGTAACTCACTTGTGAACGGACACATTATAAGACACACCTAACCCTAACCACTTAACCCTGAAAAATAGCCCTGCACTAACCCCAACCACTTAATCCTGCCCCCATACCTAAACCTAACCATTTAGCCCTGCCCTCCTACCTAACCCTGCCCCTAACCCTAAAAACTTAACCCTGCCCCCATACCTAACCCCAACCCCCCCTAACCCCTACCCTAAACCTAACCCTAACCACTTAACCCTGCCCCATACCTAATCCTAGTAGCGAATCCTACCCTTCTACCTAACTCTAGCCACTATCACCTAACCCTGCCCCTAACCACTTAACCCTGCCCCCATACCTAAACCCAACCATTTAGCTCTGCCCTCCTACCTAATCCTGCCCCTAACCACTTAACTCTGCCCTCATACCTAAACTCATACCTAACCCTGTCCCCATACTTAACCCTGCCCCCATACCTAAACCTAACCATTTAGCCCTGCCCTCCTACCTAACCCTGCCCCTAACCCTAAAAACTTAACCCTGCCCCCATACCTAACCCCAACCCCTACCCTAAACCTAACCCTAACCACTTAACCCTGCCCCATACCTAATCCTAGTAACGGAATCCTACCCTTCTACCTAACTCTAGCCACTATCACCTAACCCTGCCCCCATACCTAAACCCAACCATTTAGCTCTGCCCTCCTACCTAATCCTGCCCCTAACCACTTAACTCTGCCCTCATACCTAAACTCATACCTAACCCTGTCCCCATACTTAACCCTGCCCCCATACCTAACCATTTCAGCCCGCCCTCTTTCCTAAACCCACACCTAAACCTGCCCCTAATCCAAACCACTTAACCCTGCCCCCTACCTAACCCTAACCACTTAGCCCTGCCCCCACACCTAACCCCGCCCCCATACCTAAACCTAACCATTTAGCCCTGCCCTCCTACCTAACCAGGTGGAGACAGATAATAGGGGTCAGACCAAAAAAGAAGGGGAAATAATAATTTTTTCCCCTTCTTTATAGTCCTTGAGTAGGGATAGGGAGATGACGTGGAGGCAGTTGAGTATTGGGAATATTCTCCGCATTGACGGTTAGAAGTTTTTTGGAAACTAGGATGGAGGATTGTGGGTAGCAGGTAGTCACCACGGTGGTATGACTTAGGTTCTCATAATGGATGGTTGGATGAACCGTTGGTTTAGTTAGAAGTTTCTGCAGCCTCCGGTTGTCTTGGTAAAGATGATGTCTGTTTGGCTTGTGTAAACTTTTAGGGGTTATCTCTGGTAGAAGCTTGATGCTTTGGCATCCGCCAGTCATAGCCTTCGAGATGAGATCCTTCTCAGTCTCTTCTCGGGCAGCCTGTGGATACCTTGCGGTGTTAACGATCAGGTTGGCTGGGTTGAGAATTACGTGAGTAAACTGCCCCTTGTGTCCACTAGGACAAAGCACTTATGGGGGGCAGCTTTTTTACTGGTGAATAGCACCACCATTGCAACAGTACACTTTTGCACAACACGGCATTACACCAACCTACTTTGTTTTTTCTGGTTTGGGTGTGTAGAGGGTGGGAGGGAGATTTTTTAGGAGGAATTTCAATGGTATATGGAGGAATGTGTTTGGGGAGCATATATTCAGCATAGGTTGGTACTCCGGGGTCTCCCAGAAAAGTCTGTCTTGATAAATGGATGTTGTAAGAAGGGAGGTGGGGGGTTGTATGTAGAAATAACTTTAGACAAGGGGATAAGCCAGACCCAAAAAAACACATTGCGGTTCTGGAAGAGAGGGGTAGTAATTGGACATTGTGACACACGCCTGGGACTGATCCCCTATGGCGGGCCTCCCCAGAGGAGGGTGTATAGTAAGAAGAGGCTGAAACACCTGAAGATTCTGGGGCTTGCTACTGATGAGGTGTCATTAATATTCCCCCTTTAAAAAATACTTTCTGGGGGTAGCCTGAATGGGTTTTGGGATGATTTTTTTTCCTTGAAAAAGCCTGTTTTTATCGCTAGGGCCATCTGGGGGTACAAATAGGCACAGATAGGAATTTCTCTTTAGAACAAGGAAGGACGATAGAGGAAATCTAAAAGTTTTAACCTAATAAACTATAACAGTCTGAGGAGACTGTTATGGGGGGCCATTGTCCCTAACAACCCAACCCTAATGTAGGAAAAATCTAAAGAGTTAACCTAATAGCCAAAAGTCTCCAGGCCATGTGGGGGTACAAATAGGCGCAGACAGGAATTTCTCTTTAGAACAAGGAAGGACGATAGAAGAAATCTAAAGTTTTAACCTAATAAACTATAGCAGTCTGAGGAGACTGTTATGGGGGGGCCATTGTCCCTAACAACCCATCCCTAATGTAGGAAAAATCTAAAGAGTTAACCTAATAGCCAAAAGTCTCCAGGCCATGTGGGGGGTACAAATAGGCGCAGACAGGAATTTCTCTTTAGAACAAGGACGATAGAAGAAATCTAAAGTTTTAACCTAATAAACTATAGCAGTCTGAGGAGACTGTTATGGGGGGCCATTGTCCCTAACAACCCAACCCTAATGTAGGAAAAATCTAAAGAGTTAACCTAATAGCCAAAAGTCTCCAGGCCATGTGGGGGTACAAATAGGCGAGACAGGAATTTCTCTTTAGAACAAGGAAGGACGATAGAAGAAATCTAAAGTTTTAACCTAATAAACTATAGCAGTCTGAGGAGACTGTTATGGGGGCCATTGTCCCTAACAACCCAACCCTAATGTAGGAAAAATCTAAAGAGTTAACCTAATAGCCAAAAGTCTCCAGGCCATGTGGGGGGTACAAATAGGCGCAGACAGGAATTTCTCTTTAGAACAAGGAAGGACGATAGAAGAAATCTAAAAATGTTAACATAATAAACTATAACAGTCTGAGGAGACTGTTATGGGGAGCCATTGTCCCAACAACCCAACCCTAATGTAGGAAAAATCTAAAGAGTGAACCTAATAGCCAAAAGTCTCCAGGCCATGTGGGGGTACAAATAGGAGCAGACAGGAATTTCTCTTTAGAACAAGGAAGGACGATAGAAGGAATCTAAAAAGTTTTACAAATAGGCATAGGACTGGAACTTGTTTGGAACAAAAGCAAAATAAAGGAGATTCTTGAATCAAGATTTTCCTAAAACCCTAGTGGCCGAAAGTCTCAAGGCCATGTGGGGGCACAAACAGGCCTAGGTAGGGGTTTCCCTTTTTGTAATTTAGGCAAAGGTCGATCGGGTCCACCAGAAACATGCGTCGGCCAGTGCTTTTCTGCGAGTCCCCTAAGTAAACTATAGCAGTCTGGGGGGACTGTTATGGGGGGGCCGTTGTCCCTAACAACCTAACCCTAACCCTAACCCTAACCCTAACCCTAAAACCCTAATCCTAATGTAGGAAGAATCTAAAGAGTGAACCTAATAGCCAAAAGTCTCCAGGCCATGTGGGGGGTACAAATAGGCGCAGACAGGAATTTCTCTTTAGAACAAGGAAGGAGGATAGAAGAAATCTAAAAGTTTTAACGTAATAATCTATAGCAGTCTGGGGAGACTATTAGGGGGGCCATTGTCCCTAACAACCCTAATCCTAATGTAGGAAGAATCTAAAGAGTGAACCTAATAGCCAAAAGTCTCAAGGCCATGTGGGGGTACAAATAGGCAGAGACAGGAATTTCTCTCTTTAGAACAAGGAAGGGCGATAGAAGAAATCTAAAAAGTTTTAACCTAATAAACTATAGCAGTCTGGGGAGACTGTTATGGGGGCCATTGTCCCTAACAACCCAACCCTAACCCTAATGTAGGAAGAATCTAAAGAGTTAACCTAATAGCCAAAAGTCTCAAGGCCATCTGGGGGTACAAACAGGCCTAGGTAGGGATTCCCCTTTATTGTAATTTAGGCAAAGGTCGATCGGTCCACCAGAAACATACGCTGCCAGTGCTTTTCTGCTGAGTCCCCTAAGTAAACTGTAGCAGTCTGGGGGACTGTTATGGGGGCCATTGTCCCTAACAACCCAACCCTAACCCTAATGTAGGAAGAATCTAAAGTGTTAACCCAATAGCCGAAAGTCTCAAGGCCATCTGGGGATACAAATAGGCACAGACAGGAATTTCTTTAGAATAGGGATGGATCGGTAGAAGAAATCTAAAAAGTTTTAACCTAATAGCCAAAAGTCAGCCAGGCCATCTGGGGGTACAAATAGGCATAGGACTGGAACTTGTTTGAAACAAAAAGCAGAATAAAGGATGTTCTTGAATTAAGATTTTCTTAAAAACCCTAGTGGCCGAAAATCTCAAGGCCAGGTGGGGGGTAAAAATGGGTCTGGGGAGGGGAGGGGGTTTCCTTTTAAATTAGCTTCGGTAGATATGGACTAAGGGTTTGACTAATGTTTCTTTTATGCCCAGGGAGGAGGGAGTAGTTTGTTCTTTTTGGGGGATTTCAATATTAGATGATGGGATGGGATAATTTGCAGCTGTCCCACCTAATTCCTATCAGAGGGGTCTGGTGGTGGATTGGGTGGAGAGCGTGGAGGCCAAGTCTGGCACCGGGGGTTTCCAGCGCAGTCTCGCAGTACCCCTTAGCTCATCCCTTCCCATTTCACTGCCTTTTGGTCTTGACTGGTAAAGGAATTCCTAAGTGTTTTAAGTAAATGTAAGGTTAACTATATGAATAGGGAAAAGTCCCAAAAGCAAATGGGGATCACCTTATGGTGTAACTCACTTGTGAACGGACACATTATAAGACACACCTAACCCTAACCACTTAACCCTGAAAAATAGCCCTGCACTAACCCTAACCACTTAATCCTGCCCCCATACCTAAACCTAACCATTTAGCCCTGCCCTCCTACCTAACCCTGCCCCTAACCCTAAAAAACTTAACCCTGCCCCCATACCTAACCCCAACCCCCTAACCCCTACCCTAAACCTAACCCTAACCACTTAACCCTGCCCCATACCTAATCCTAGTAACGGAATCCTACCCTTCTACCTAACTCTAGCCACTATCACCTAACCCTGCCCCTAACCACTTAACCCTGCCCCCATACCTAAACCCAACCATTTAGCTCTGCCCTCCTACCTAATCCTGCCCCTAACCACTTAACTCTGCCCTCATACCTAAACTCCTACCTAACCCTGTCCCCATACTTAACCCTGCCCCCATACCTAAACCTAACCATTTAGCCCTGCCCTCCTACCTAACCCTGCCCCTAACCCTAAAAACTTAACCCTGCCCCCATACCTAACCCTAACCATTTCAGCCCGCCCTCTTTCCTAAACCCACACCTAAACCTGCCCCTAATCCTAACCACTTAACCCTGCCCCCTACCTAACCCTAACCACTTAGCCCTGCCCCCACACCTAACCCCGCCCCCATACCTAAACCTAACCATTTAGCCCTGCCCTCCTACCTAACCAGGTGGGGACAGATAATAGGGTCAGACCAAAAAAGAAGGGAAATAATAATTTTTCTCTTTCTTTATAGTCCTTGAGTAGGGATAGGGAGATGACGTGGAGGCAGTTGAGTATTGGGAATATTCTCCGCGATTGACGGTTAGAAGTTTTTTTGGAAACTAGGATGGAGGATTGTGGGTAGCAGGTAGTCACCACGGTGGTATGACTTAGGTTCTCATAATGGATGGTTGGATGAACCGTTGGTTTAGTTAGAAGTTTCTGCAGCCTCCGGTTGTCTTGGTAAAGATGATGTCTGTTTGGCTTGTGTAAACTTTTAGGGGTTATCTCTGGTAGAAGCTTGATGCTTTGGCATCCGCCAGTCATAGCCTTCGAGATGAGATCCTTCTCAGTCTCTTCTCGGGCAGCCTGTGGATACCTTGCGGTGTTAACGATCAGGTTGGCTGGGTTGAGAATTACGTGAGTAAACTGCCCCCTTGTGTCCACTAGGACAAAGCACTTATGGCGGGCAGCTTTTTTTACTGGTGAATAGCACCACCATTGCAACAGTACACTTTTGCACAACACGGCATTACACCAACCTACTTTGTTTTTTCTGGTTTGGGTGTGTAGAGGGTGGGAGGGGAGATATTTTTTTAGGAGGAATTTCAATGGTATATGGAGGAATGTGTTTGGGGAGCATATATTCAGCATAGGTTGGTACTCCGGGGGTCTCCCAGAAAAGTCTGTCTTGATAAATGGATGTTGTAAGAAGGGAGGTGGGGGGTTGTATGTAGAAATAACTTTAGACAAGGGGATAAGCCAGACCCAAAAAAACACATTGCTGGTTCTGGAAGAGAGGGTAGTAATTGGACATTGTGACACACGCCTGGGACTGATCCCCTATGGCGGGCCTCCCCAGAGGAGGGTGTATAGTAAGAAGAGGCTGAAACACCTGAAGATTCTGGGGCTTGCTACTGATGAGGTGTCATTAATATTCCCCCTTTAAAAAAATACTTTCTGGGGGGTAGCCTGAATGGGTTTTTGGATGATTTTTTTTTTTTTTTCCCTTGAAAAAGCCTGTTTTTATCGCTAGGGCCATCTGGGGGGTACAAATAGGCACAGATAGGAATTTCTCTTTAGAACAAGGAAGGACGATAGAGGAAATCTAAAAGTTTTAACCTAATAAACTATAACAGTCTGAGGAGACTGTTATGGGGGCCATTGTCCCTAACAACCCAACCCTAATGTAGGAAAAATCTAAAGAGTTAACCTAATAGCCAAAAGTCTCCAGGCCATGTGGGGGTACAAATAGGCTGAGACAGGAATTTCTCTTTAGAACAAGGAAGGACGATAGAAGAAATCTAAAGTTTTAACCTAATAAACTATAACAGTCTGAGGAGACTGTTATGGGGGCCATTGTCCCTAACAACCCATCCCTAATGTAGGAAAAATCTAAAGTGTTAACCTAATAGCCAAAAGTCTCCAGGCCATGTGGGGGTACAAATAGGCTGAGACAGGAATTTCTCTTTAGAACAAGGACGATAGAAGAAATCTAAAGTTTTAACCTAATAAACTATAGCAGTCTGAGGAGACTGTTATGGGGGGGCCATTGTCCCTAACAACCCAACCCTAATGTAGGAAAAATCTAAAGAGTTAACCTAATAGCCAAAAGTCTCCAGGCCATGTGGGGGGTACAAATAGGCGCAGACAGGAATTTCTCTTTAGAACAAGGAAGGACGATAGAAGAAATCTAAAAATGTTAACCTAATAAACTATAACAGTCTGAGGAGACTGTTATGGGGGGGCCATTGTCCCTAACAACCCAACCCTAATGTAGGAAAAATCTAAAGAGTTAACCTAATAGCCAAAAGTCTCCAGGCCATGTGGGGGGTACAAATAGGCGCAGACAGGAATTTCTCTTTAGAACAAGGAAGGACGATAGAAGAAATCTAAAAATGTTAACATAATAAACTATAACAGTCTGAGGAGACTGTTATGGGGGGGCCATTGTCCCAACAACCCAACCCTAATGTAGGAAAAATCTAAAGAGTGAACCTAATAGCCAAAAGTCTCCAGGCCATGTGGGGGTACAAATAGAGCAGACAGGAATTTCTCTTTAGAACAAGGAAGGACGATAGAAGGAATCTAAAAAGTTTTACAAATAGGCATAGGACTGGAACTTGTTTGGAACAAAAAGCAAAATAAAGGAGATTCTTGAATCAAGATTTTCCTAAAACCCTAGTGGCCGAAAGTCTCAAGGCCATGTGGGGGCACAAACAGGCCTAGGTAGGGATTCCCCTTTTTTGTAATTTAGGCAAAGGTCGATCGGTCCACCAGAAACATGCGCCGGCCAGTGCTTTTCTGCGAGTCCCCTAAGTAAACTATAGCAGTCTGGGGGGACTGTTATGGGGGGGGCCGTTGTCCCTAACAACCTAACCCTAACCCTAACCTAACCCTACCTAAACCCAAAACCCCCACTAACCCCTACCCTAAACCTAACCCTAACCACTTAACCCTGCCCCATACCTAATCCTAGTAATGGAATCCTACCCTTCTACCTAACTCTAGCCACTATAAACCTGCCCTCACACCTAACCCTACCCCTAATCCTAACCATTTAACCCTGCCCCCACAACCAACCTAACAACTTAACCTTGTCCCCGCCCATAACCCTAACCACTTAACTCTGCCCTCATACCTTAACTTCTACCTAACCCTACCTAACCCTAGCCACTAAACCTAACCATCTAAAAGCCCCCACACCTAACCCTGCCCCTAACCCCAACCACTTAGCCCTGCCCTCCTACCTAACCCCGCCCCTAACTCTAACCACTTAACCCTGCCCCCAAGAAAAGAAACCTAACAACTTAACCTTGCCCCCGCCCCTAACCCTAACCACTTAACTCTGCCCTCATACCTTAACTTCTACCTAATCCTACCTAACCCTAGCCACTAAACCTAACCACCTAAAAGCCCCCACACATAACCCTGCCCCTAACCCTAACCACTTAACCCTGCCCCATACCTAAACCTAGCCATTTAGCCCTGCCCTCCTACCTAATCCTGCCCTTAACCCCAATCATTAACCCTGCCCTCATACCTAACCCTGACCACTTAACCTTGCCCCCGCCCCTAACCCTAACCACTTAACCCTGCCCCCATACCTAACCCTACCATTTAGCCCTGCCCTCCTACCTAACCCTGCCCCTAACCCCAACCATTTAGCCCTGCCTCCATACCTAACCCTAACCACTTAACCCTGCCCCCATACCTAAACCTAGCCATTTAGCCCTGCCCTCCTACCTAATCCTGCCCTTAAACCACTAAACCACTAAACCCCACACCTAAACCACTAAACCCTGCACCCTACCTAACCCCAACCACTTGGCCCTGCCCTCATACCTAACCCCGCCCCTAAATCCTAACCACTTAACCCTGCCCCCATACCTAACCCTAACCATTTTAGCCCTGCCCTCCTAAACCTGCCCCTAACCACTTAGCCCTGCCCCCACACCTAACCCCGCCCCTAACCCTAACCACTAAACCCTGCCCCCATACCTAAACCCAACCACATAACCCTGCCCCCGCACCTGACCCCGCCCAGCTAAACCCCCTACTTCCACCCCTAAAATTAACCCCATATCTAGGGGTTAGCTGTATCCCCACCCCAAAACCGGGTTAACTAACCCTGCCCGGTCTCTAATCTTGTTAGATTGGGGTGACAATCCCCTTCCCGTTTCCAGGAGGGGGGCTTGGGAGGCCTTCCCCAGGTGGGGACAGGTGGGTCCCTAGTGGATAGTAGGGGTCGGACCAGAAGGGGAGGGGGACATGGTTTTTTTTCCCCCTTTTTTTTCCCCCCTTTTTTCCCTTCTTTATAGTCCTTGAGTAGGGATAGGGAGATGACGTGGAGGCAGTTGAGTATTGGGAATATTCTCCGCATTGACGGTTAGAAGTTTTTTTGGAAACTAGGATGGAGGATTGTGGGTAGCAGGTAGTCACCACGGTGGTATGACTTAGGTTCTCATAATGGATGGTTGGATGAACCGTTGGTTTAGTTAGAAGTTTCTGCAGCCTCCGGTTGTCTTGGTAAAGATTATGTCTGTTTGGCTTGTGTAAACTTTTAGGGGGTTATCTCTGGTAGAAGCTTGATGCTTTGGCATCCGCCAGTCATAGCCTTCGAGATGAGATCCCTCTCAGTCTCTTCTCGGGCAGCCTGTGGATACCTTGCGGTGTTAACGATCAGGTTGGCTGGGTTGAGAATTACGTGAGTAAACTGCCCCTTGTGTCCACTAGGACAAAGCACTTATGGGGGCAGCTTTTTTACTGGTGAATAGCACCACCATTGCAACAGTACACTTTTGCACAACACGGCATTACACCAACCTATTTTTTTTTTGGTTTCATTAGTCTTCGGGTGTGTAGAGGGTTGGAGGGAGAGATTTTTAGAATTTTTTAGGAGGAATTTCAATGGTGTATGGAGGAATGTGTTTGGGGAGCATATATTCAGCATAGGTTGGTACTCGGGGTCTCCCAGAAAAGTCTGTCTTGATAAATGGATGTTGTAAGAAGGGAGGTGGGGGGTTGTATGTAGAAATAACTTTAGACAAGGGGATAAGCCAGACCCAAAAAAACACATTGCGGTTCTGGAAGAGAGGGGTAGTAATTGGACATTGTGACACCACCTGGGACTGATCCCCTATGGCGGGCCTCCCAGAGGAGGGCGTGATAGTAAGAAGAGGCTGAAACACCTGAAGATTCTGGGGCTTGCTACTGATGAGGTGTCATTAATATTCCCCTTTAAAAAAATACTTTCTGGGGGTAGCCTGAATGGGTTTTGGGATGATTTTTTTCCTTGAAAAGCCTGTTTTTATCGCTAGGGCCATCTGGGGGGTACAAATAGGCACAGATAGGAATTTCTCTTTAGAACAAGGAAGGACGATAGAGGAAATCTAAAAGTTTTAACCTAATAAACTATAACAGTCTGAGGAGACTGTTATGGGGAGCCATTGTCCCTAACAACCCAACCCTAATGTAGGAAAAATCTAAAGAGTTAACCTAATAGCCAAAAGTCTCCAGGCCATGTGGGGGTACAAATAGAGCGTAGACAGGAATTTCTCTTTAGAACAAGGAAGGACGATAGAAGAAATCTAAAAATGTTAACCTAATAAACTATAGCAGTCTGAGGAGACTGTTATGGGGGGCCATTGTCCCTAACAACCCAACCCTAATGTAGGAAAAATCTAAAGAGTTAACCCTAATAGCCAAAAGTCTCCAGGCCATGTGGGGGTACAAATAGAGCAGACAGGAATTTCTCTTTAGAACAAGGACGATAGAAGAAATCTAAAAGTTTTAACCTAATAATCTATAGCAGTCTGGGGAGACTGTTGGGGGGCCATTGTCCCTAAAAACCCTAACCCTAATGTAGGAAGAATCTAAAGAGTGAACCTAATAGCCAAAAGTCTCAAGGCCATGTGGGGGTACAAATAGGCGCAGACAGGAATTTCTCTTTAGAACAAGGAAGGACGATAGAAGGAATCTAAAAGTTTTACAAATAGGCATAGGACTGGAACTTGTTTGGAACAAAAAGCAAAATAAAGGAGATTCTTGAATCAAGATTTTCCTAAAACCCTAGTGGCCGAAAGTCTCAAGGCCATGTGGGGGGCACAAACAGGCCTAGGTAGGGGATTCCCCCTTTTTTGTAATTTAGGCAAAGGTCGATCGGTCCACCAGAAACATGCGCCGGCCAGTGCTTTTCTGCGAGTCCCCTAAGTAAACTATAGCAGTCTGGGGGGACTGTTATGGGGGGGCCGTTGTCCCTAACAACCTAACCTGCCAGTTGCCATCGGACCTAGGGGACCGACATCTAGTCACAGAGCCTATATCAGGGGTAGTATTCTTTATTAAATCAAGCCCGGGGGGTTGGGTGGGTGAGGAGAGGAGGCCAAATTTGGGCCTCTGGAGGGTGGCCGACGCATTTTCGCAGCCCCCTCCCTCGCTCTCTCATCTCGCCTAGTTTTAGTAGAAATGGCTATTAAAATATGTAAAACAAGTAGATTAAGTATGGATGAAAAGAAGCAATACTGTCGTATTTTCTCTCTGAAAAAGGATGTAGTACAAATAGGCTGAGACAGGAATTTCTCTTTAGAACAAGGAAGGACGATAGAAGAAATCTAAAAGTTTTAACCTAATAATCTATAGCAGTCTGGGGAGACTGTTATGGGGGGCCGTTGTCCCTAACAAAACCCTAATCCTAATGTAGGAAAAATTTAAAGAGTTAACCTAATAGCCAAAAAGTCTCAAGGCCATGTGGGGGTACAAATAGGCTGAGACAGGAATTTCTCTTTAGAACAAGGAAGGACGATAGAAGAAATCTAAAAGTTTTAACCTAATAATCTATAGCAGTCTGGGGAGACTTTTGGGGGGCCATTGTCCCTAACAACCCAACCCTAATGTAGGAAAAATCTAAAGAGTTAACCTAATAGCCAAAAGTCTCCAGGCCATGTGGGGGTACAAATAGAGCGCAGACAGGAATTTCTCTTTAGAACAAGGAAGGACGATAGAAGGAATCTAAAAAGTTTTACAAATAGGCATAGGACTGGAACTTGTTTGGAACAAAAAGCAAAATAAAGGAGATTCTTTGTATCAAGATTTTCCTAAAACCCTAGTGGCCGAAAAGTCTCAAGGCCATGTGGGGGCACAAACAGGCCTAGGTAGGGGATTCCCCTTTTTTGTAATTTAGGCAAAGGTCGATCGGTCCACCAGAAACATGCGCCGGCCAGTGCTTTTCTGCGAGTCCCCTAAGTAAACTATAGCAGTCTGGGGGGACTGTTATGGGGGGGCCGTTGTCCCTAACAACCTAACCCTAACCCTAACCCTAACCCAACCCTAACCCTAACCCTCATTGAAGGCAATGCCAAAAACTGGGCCTATACCACTATGCTGATTCTTAAAAACCATTATGAAGACGCATTGGTGGAAGAAATGGCTAAACTCCAGCACATTCCCTCCCAGGGCTGGGAGGAATGTTTCAATACGGCTATATTATGGGCTAAACGTGGTATCGGCAAAAGACTGAAAGACAAAACAATACACCGAGGCTCACGGGTTGGTAGGGGAGAGATGGCACACCTCCGTCCCTGCCTTGGATTCTGGAGAAACGAGGGAGGAAGCGGAGACCCAAAATCTCTCTCCCGCCCTCCTCTCCCAGAAAACACAATGACTAATAGAGTTATGGTGCAGGCTTTGGTGCACACCATGACGGATCGCACAATCTCTGTCTGAAACATCCACCCCTTAGTAACAAAACCGACCAAAACAGCATGCACGATGACAGACCCACCGAACGATTGGTCTCCTATTAGAAAGGAGGACTCGGACAGTCATTCAGAGATTACCATAAATCTCCCTGCCTCCCCAAAAGAACAACGCACTCCTGCGTTCGTCCCAACCCCTGTATCAGACAGGAACAAGACCTCATCCTTATCGAGGATCAAGGGAGTGCTGAACGGATAATCTCGGCTCACAAAGAGTCACCTTAAGCCCTAAAAAGTCACCAGCCTCAGGACAGCCACACAGGCTCGTTTAAGTGTCGAACTCAACACACCTTCTGGAGCACGACGTGACTCCCAGGAGGACGGACCGAATAGACACCTAAACACGCCCAGAAAAATGATAGAATGGAAGCTGAGTGTGCTAAAAAAATGGCTCGTTATCTGGGACTCCAATCTGTCCAAAATTCCACCTTTTAAGAATTCTGACCTCCAAATAGAAAGCTATCCAGGGGCCACGTTCAGACACATGGAGGCTGTGATCAATAAAAACGCAGTCTCCACTGACGTGGAACACGTCATCTTATCATTAGGGATTAACAGCCGGGCGCAGAACGCCAAAGACACTGCCATCAAACAGATGCAGGCGGCTTTAAGAGCGGCAAAAGAAAAATTTCCACTGGCAGAAATTTGGGTTCCAGAGTTGAACTTTTTCAGGAATGCTCCCAACAAAGGAGCAGACACAATTGACCATCCTGAACGCCTATATTTCTGCCAATTTAAAACACATTCCGGCCCTGTCCAGATCTGAATTTCACACTGAAAGTGACCATATACACTGGACGGTGGACACAGCCAGAAACATGCTCCAGCACTGGCTTCAACATTTAAAATAAATATCCCCACAAGCCTGTATGCGCAGGAGGGGCATCGAAACGTTGTAATCCTATCTAAAAATTCCATATCACTCCCCACAACTTTGCCTGCTCAACAGGGGTTTGACTTTTATTCCATCGGGTAGAACGAGCAGAAAACGCCTCAAATGCAGACGCGATACGACCTGCAACAATACCACAGGAGACTTAAATTGGCAGCCTATTTCCAAAATGAGACTGACTCAAATCCCCTCCGTTCACACCCAAATCGGACTGGGTCCCACCACGAGACAAACTACCACGCAGATCTCCGCGACGTTATTCGAAAAGGATCTGGAATATCTTAAAAACATTTTAGACCGTCCCAGGAAGAGCTTAACCTCACTCTGGAGGAAACGAACGCTCTAAAACAGTTAAAGGGCAATAAACAGATCGTCATTAAACCTGCAGACAAGGGCAGTGCGAGTAGTCATATGGGACCCGAGAACAATATTTATGGGAGGGATATAGACAATTGAATGACCTAAAATATTACCAGAAATTGGATAGACCCATTTTTTTAGACACTGTACCTATGGTTAAAAATATAACCCAAACCCTATATCAGAAAAAACACATCAACGCAAAACAAAAGTCCTACCTATTGGGTAACGCTGAACCTAGAAGCAGGAGGTTCTACATGCTCCCCAAAATACACAAAGACCCGACCAAATGGAGCAAACCTCACGAAATTCCCCCAGGAAGGCCTATAGTATCCGATTGCGGCAGTGAAACGTACTATATGGCAGAATTTTTAGATTTCTACTTAAATCCTCTTTCGACGGGCCACCCCAGCTATATAAAAGACACGTATGATTTTGTCCAGAAAGTCAAAAGACTAAAAATTCCCCAAAAGGCCATCCTGTTCACTATGGACGTGGATGGCCTTTACACAAACATCGACATCCAAGAGGGAATTCAAGGCCATTAAAAATATTTTTCAAAAAAACCCAGACACCTCCAGGCCCGACAAAGAACTCATCCAATTATTAGACATCAATTTAAATAGAAACGATTTTGAGTTCAATGGGGAATTTTTCCTGCAAGTTAAAGGCACGCCGATGGGCAAGAAGTTTGCCCCGCCTACGCTAACATATTTATGGCAGAATGGGAGGCTTCGGCCTTATCCCGATGCCAAAAACAGCCCCTTCACTATTTTAGGTACCTAGATGATATCTGGGGAGTATGGACTCACTCTGAAGACGAGTTCATGGAATTTGTGGCGACACTAAATAACCATAACCCATCTATTAAATTAAAATCCACCACCAGTCACCTATCGGTAGACTTTCTGGACACCACAACTTACAAGGGTCCAGATTTCATTTCATCGCACAAATTGGACATTAAAGTCTTCTTCAAAGAAACCGACACGCATGCCCTACTACATAAAAGCAGTTTTCACCCAAAACACACTTACTCAGGCCTCGTCAAGTCGCAACTCCTGAGGTTCCGTCAGATATGCACCCAGGAACGGGACTTCAGAGAAGCGACACGTAATCCTCTTCAAAGCGCTCCGGCCCAGAGGATATAACAGGTCCTTCTTGAGAAAGGTTTTTAAATCATACTTGACAAGCAGGGCCCAGGCGGAGGGGACCGGCGCCCCTTTGTCCTGACTTACTCCTCGGCAGCTCTGAAACTGACCAAAGAGGTAAAGTCCAACTTCCAGAACATATTGGGACAGACACAAATATTGAAGAACCACAGAGTTATAGCAGCATTTAGAAAAACAAAAGTTTACAAGACTATCTAATTAGAGCCAAACTCCATCCTCTTCACAACACGAAACCAAAACATCAGGGACAATATTTGGAACAAAAGGATTCAGTACAAAACAAGTTTACAAAAGAGGTTTTCAGTACTTACCAATCAGGAACGGTACACTGTAAAAACTGCATTTACCTCATCACCTGCAAACAATGTGGAGCTCAATATGTGGGAGAGACGGGCAACACCATTCTGGTCAGAATGACACAACATAAATACAACATTCTGAGAGGAAGAGAAAATAACACTTACCTGGTCCAACATTTCCTTAAACACGGATGGGAATCCTTCCGGTCACGGGTCCTACAGGCCAACCCGCAGTGGTCCGTGCCCCAGAGAAAAAGAGCAGAGAGAATTTGGATCAATAAATTAGGCACTATATATCCCCAAGGCCTGAATGAGAAGTGAATCCAGTCGAGGGAGCGACATCGATGGCCTGTGCACACTGGTTAGCGCCTACCCTTCTTAACTAACACTTCCTAACCCCTTAACCTAACCCCTAAACCTAACCCCTAAACCTAACCCCTTAACCTAACCCCTTAACCTAACCCCTAAACTTAACCCCTTAACCTATCCCCTAAACTTAACCCCTAAACCTAACCCCTAAACTCAACCCCTTAACCCAACCCCTAAACTCAACCCCTTAACCTAACCCCTTAACCTAACCCCTAAACCTAACCCTTAACCGCTAACCCTTAACCGCTAACCCTTACCCTTACCCTAACCCTAACCCTAACCCTAAACCTTACTAGCCCGTGCCTCATGCTTGCAAGTAGCTCGACTGTTTACAACTTCCTTCTAATAATCAGTCTACTTAAAATAATCATAATAAACCAAATACATGGGAAAATAGAAATATGGGTCATTTACACAGTGTTTTAGTTATAATAATCATAAACAAATATAGATAAGGGTGCATTTATGCAATCCAAATTTAAAAATATATATATATATAATAATTTATCCTTTTAAATACATCACATCTATATAACTATAATTTAAAATCAAATATATATAAATAAAGTATTTCTATAATTTTTGAAAAGACAGCTAATGTTCTGACTGGCTGGAAATAGTTTATTTTCAAACCAAAAATATGGAAAAGGCTCCAATTGGCTCATTCAAACTGAGTCTCACCTCCATCACTATGATTTACATTCAAATTTTTGAAAAAAGCCCTTCTGAAATTATTTTGAAAAGACAGCTACTTTTCTGATTGGCTGAGAGCTGTTTCTTTTTAAACCAAAAGTATGGGAGAAGCTCCTATTGACTCATTCAAATTGAGTCCCGCCCCCACACTATAAAAAGGGACAACTGAGGATGCAGAAGCTCATTCACTGCTTCCAGCTCTTAATGAGAAAGCCTCTAACACTCTTTG